>NC_041331.1:29598539-29826039 GCF_004354835.1 Perca flavescens
AGTATTTTAGTAATCGAGTATTAATTAGTATTCTACCGATTATTCCATAGATCAATTGATTAACCTGATAAGAAAATACATTGGCTTTATTAAAGAGAACTACTAAATATACAAAAAAATGAGGTCTCTTAAAAAGAACAACTAACTAACTAATTTTTAGAAAAGGTAACATTTTTATTACCGAGATTGCATACAAAAATATTTTCTGACAAAACTAAACCCATTTGGTGTATTTAAATGAAATATTAGATTCTTGGTTTTAAAGAAAACATTTTTTAACTAAATGTCCGTCACCGGAGTTGCCGTCCGCTCTCCTCCAGGGGAAGTAGTCTCATTGCGGCGGGGAGTGAGGCAGAGGGACTACGGCATGCCCTTATTCTTGACTCATTTGTGGTCTGATAATCAGTAAATTTATAAAATTCAGTGCCCCATATATCTATTTTTCCAAGCTACTGTAGCTGTCTCATTTTGCGGAGACAGACCTTCACTTAGCGGCTGTAGCAACTCAAATTTAGCCAGTGCAAGACCCAGTGCCAGGGATCGCAGCAGCCAGTGCTGAGTCTAACCTTTGTAACCTGATGTAACGGGGAGTTGGAGCAGTCTAAGGTCAGCACGTTGTGCGACATCCGGCTGTATGTAGTTACATGGATTAAACGAAGGCATCAATGATTTTGGAATTGTTACCACCCTATTTGAGTCTGTATATGTATTATGTGTTTGTGTCTGTGGAGAAAGACCAGATGAGAAAGGGAGAATTTTTTTTACAGTTAATAATCATTTATTGTAGGGTTGTCCTGAGTTGATATGCAGAACTGGTCACTCGGGCCACTCAAGGCTTTTTGAATTAATGTGTAGTGGCCATAAAAAGTTGATCCATTTCAGATCTTTTGTCTTTTTGTAAAGAGTCAGTATGTCTGCTGACAAAACATAGGACTGTAATATATTAAAACACAGAAAGCTATTTCTAATGCATACATGTGTTGTTACAAAGACAGCTGCAATATGAAGTAGAGAGAGAGAGAGAGAGATAAAGGGGAAGAGTGAGTGAGAGAGAGAGAGAGAGAGATAAAGGGGGAGAGAGAAACTGCCCCAGTAGTGATTTTGGCTGAATATGCAGGGTTTTCCAGAGTCTCACTTGGGGACAGGGGAATTTCACACACGCATGCTGGTTGCTTACACTGGCACATGGGGCTGGTACAGTATTACAGCACATTACCATCTCTATTTGGCATTGTTTGCTTTGCCTCATGCCTACACATACAAACACACATGCTTGTGTGCACACAACTCCTGACCATACAAGCCAACCACAGGCACCATGGGAATAGTCTATTGGCTACTGGCAAAGCTGATGCCTGGTCTGAGTCCAAAACAGAGCAGAGAGCAGAGCTGTGAAGGGAAAAGGCCACTGAAATTCAGCTTCAAAAGATGTCCTCACTTAGTTCTTATACGTAAAAAAATTATATAGAAAAATCAAATCAACTTTTAAATACTTTAAATGTTAAATCTGAAGTTAGTTTAACTATTCCAATTCCAGAAGTAGGTAAACTGTATGCCTATTGTGATTATATTCTATTGGCATTTCTCTGTCGTGTCTCTAAAATGTTCAGTTTTCATACAACAAATGTTTGGTTTGCAATGCTTTATGCCGGTGTTTGTGTCTGCATGTATAAGTGTGTGTCTGTGTGTGTGTCTGTGTGTGTGTGTGTGTTTTGACTGATGGCAGAGGGCCAGCAACACAGCTCCTCCTCAGGGTAGATAAAACAAGACCCACAAATCACCCAGTCCTGACACCACCATGTTTGTGTGCAGATCTACAACATTAAGACAAGCCAACACTTTGGTTTGTCTGTGTGTGTACTAGCTGCATTTTTTGAGTGTTTTGTTAGAGCACTGGGTCTCAAACTGCTTTTGTTGTGCTATTTTGTACTTATATTTGAGTTTTTCTAATGTGTGTTTTTTCTAGGTACGTGAGCCTGAGCTTGTGTGCCTGTCTACTATGTTGAAGTGTGCTTGCTATGTTTTTTTTAATGTTTTTTGTGTGTGTTCATGTGAGTGTATTTGTGTCTGTGTAAGGGGCTGGGCCAGAGAGTGTGTGGTGGGAATCAGGTGTAAATTCAGTCATTAGATGGCTTCCAGAAACCAGCATACATAAATAAATGCATAACAAAGGAAAAAAACAGAAGAAGGTGAAGGAGAGAATAGGAGTGGACAGATAAGCACAGAGGAAGACGAGGAGGAGTAGAAAGGGGTGGGAGAGAATAGGAGGAGGTGGAGAAAGGAGAGAGAGAGAGATGACAAAGGAAAGGAGTACAGGGAAGTGTGAGGTGAGGAGGCAAGAAGGTGGGGATAGAAGTGAGAGATGCAGGAACAGGAAAGGTGGGAGGAGGAGAGGAAGAAAAGAAAGGGGGACAGAGAGAGAAAAATAAGGTAGAGAGAAGGAAGGGTAATCAGAAGGCTACAGGACAGGAGAGGAGAGAACAGGAACGGGAGACAGGAGAGAGGGCGAGAAAGTAAAATGAGTTTAGGAACAGAGGAAAAGTGAAGCATTTGATAATCTGAGAATCTTACCAGTCACAGTATAATTTCTGGGCCCATCGAAGTGTGTAAATATGGTTCCGAGCCCAGTCTGGTTCAGGTGATACCGTTGTATGTTTCCATTGGGACGAATCGGTTCGGACCAGCTCACATTGAGGGAGGAGGGGCTTAAAGCTGTTACCACTGTAGGCTGCACACCCTCTGGGACTCCCTGGACTGTCACTGCCACCACCTAAACACACACACACACACACACACACACACACACACACACACACACACACACACACACACACACACACACACACACACGGACATAGACATACACACAAACAGAGTAAAACAAAAAATATGATATTATAAAATATAACAGATTTCTGATATTTTACAGAATGTACAAGGTGTGGATAACAGATGGATTTCTGCTGCGAGCATTTATGAATGCAATTAACATGATCACAACCCAATAACAAACTGTATCCAAATTCAGGGCTTCTCTTTCTGAGGTAATAAAGACCTTGTTGACAACAGAGAAAGATATTTGCTGGTGATTTAATTTATTTCACCAAAAAATAAAACAGAAAGGTAAAATGTGGACAGCAACACATTTGTATGTTATAACCTGCCACCAAATAAGGCCAAACAGGGAGCAAATGAAACCAAGGGAAGAACCATGTGAAGTGTCCATATGTGTAAAAACCGGTGAATGCAAAGGCCATGCTTTACAGTATGGTACATATGTATTTATTGGCAATTTTACCTAGAGCAGTATACCAGTGGGAGAATACTAAGGACTAAGTGTTTGTTGCTTCCAGTTTAAGGATTACCTCTCCAGAACGCTACTTATTCTGATGGCAACATAGATATTGTGCGTTATTTGACATACAGTACTCCGTCACTTTAATATTTCTGCTTGACAAAGAATCCAACTGAAAGCTGCTTCAGCGGTGAAACCTGCAATGCACAAAAATCACTGCTTTTTAGTATAGTGTTGCGAGTGACCATTTTATTGTTATCTGCGGGCCACTGTGAACTCTGGGTGAATGTGGAGACCATAGAATCACAGGGCAATCTGCTGCTAATGGCAACAGGGATATCCTGCCTTAATAGACTGTCACTAGCACTTCCCCCACCTGTCCCACACAGTGCTATGCAATTAGAAGACTGCTACTACAACTAAGGAGACACACACGCATGTGCCTACACAAACACAACCACACGCACATGCAAGTATACTGTATGCACGCAAACACAAAGAGGTGGAAGAGAGGAAGATAATAAGGAAGATGCATGGAAAGTGTAGTATCAATCAGTGAGTGCTTCAGTGTGCTGTTAGCTCAGATGTCTGTCAACATCGCTCAAATGTAAAGAAAATAAAAGCCATAAAACCACCTACTGTATAGTGTAACCTACATACAGTAAACTTAACAAAGTTAACTTAACTTTTATTGATAGGGTAGATAGAATATTAACTTTTGACATATGAACATGACATAGAATCATTAATAGCTCAGAAAAATACAATATTGATGCTTACATTTTACTGACATGTAATACAAAGCTGAATACATGAAAGCATACCATACTAGGATACTCTTCATCCAACCCTTCTTTGTATTTACAGAGGAATGGAAAATTGGATGGACAGAGGAAAATGTACGGTGGCTGAGACTGTTCAACACAAATACAAATACCACAACACAAACACAAAACTTACAACACAAATACAAATACCACAACACAAACACAAAACTTACAACACAAATACAAATACCACAACACAAACACACAACTTACAACACAAATATAAATACCACAACACAAACACAAAACTTACAACACAAACACAAAAGCCACAACGCAAACACAAAACTTACAACACAAATACAAATACCACAACACAAACACACAACTTACAACACAAATATAAATACCACAACACAAACACAAAACTTACAACACAAACACAAAAGCCACAACGCAAACACAAAAGCTACAACACAAATGCAAAAGCTACAACACAAACGCAAAAGCCACAACACAAATACAAAATCCACAACACAAATACATTAGCGACAACAGAAGTGAGTGACAACTGAAGTGAGTGACAACGGAACTTTTCCTCCTTGGGCCCCCAATGATACTACGATTTACCACCACAAACAAACTGGTCGACGGAAATACTCATGCGCACACACAGCGAGTTTGAACATATACTATTATATTATAATTCATAATCTTTTATTTCAAAGGGTTTACATCATTCACTCCTTTTAAATGGCTCCTACTGGTTTGTGTCCAGGGAACACTACAAAAATGTTTAAAAAACGTGTGCTGTGGCTTTTGCGTTAGTGTTGTAGCTTTTACGTTAGTGTTGTAGCTTTTACGTTTGTGTTGTAGCTTTTACGTTTGTGTTGTAGCTTTTGCGTTTGTGTTGTAGCTTTTACATTTGTGTTGTGGCTTATTTCGTATTTGTGTTGTAGCTTTTGTATTTGTGTTGTAGCTTTTGTGTTTGTGTTGTAGCTTTTACGTTTGTGTTGTGGCTTATTTTGTATTTGTGTTGTAGCTTTTGTGTTTGTGTTGTGGCTTTTGTATTTGTGTTGAACCGTCTCGGCCACCGTAAAAATGGGATTGTGAGAGATACATAGAGTGAAGCGGGTGATGTTGGACACCAGATGACAGAGAAACTGGTGTTTGGACAGTGGAAAGGAGAAAGAATGAGAGGGGAAAGAGAGAGACAACAGTTGGGAGAAACTGAATAGTGCGACGTCAGGATCATGGGAATGACAGGAGACAAATAGCAGAGAGAACAGGACAAAAGGATTCGAAGACAGAAGAGGACCAATCGCTCTTCCTCCCTCTCTAAGTGACCAACCATATTAGATCAGCACTTTCTGTTGTCACAGCAGGTGTGTGTGTGTTTGTGTGCCTGTGTTTGTTTGTCTGTGCCTGTGTGTGTGTGTGTGTGTGTGTGTGTGTGTGTGTGTGTGTGTGTGTGTGTATGTGTGTGTGTGTGTGTGTGTGTGTGTGTGTGTGTGTGTGTGTGTGTGTGTGTGTGTGTGTGTGTGTGTGTGTGTGTGTGTGTGTGTGTATGTGAGGGGGCTGATGCCAGGTAATTGCAATGGTGTATTAGGTTAGCCCAAGTTATCCCATAATTGGGACTGTTTGGCCAATTTTCACTGGTGTACGAACTAATCCAACTCACTCCCTTTCGCCCCTCTGCTGGGTGTGAGCGTTGTTGTATGTGTGGACATATCTATGTGTGTGTGAGAGGGGGAGGTATGTGTATGGCTTTAGGAGAAGTATGTGCATGTTCTCCTGGTTGTGTAGTTTTCAGCGAAATGAAAACAATTTTCCAGCCAGGATGATCTAGGAGCCTGCTTCCATCGAGAAATGTTTTTGCTATGAGAGGTCACGTTGGTGCATCATTTGCATCATGGTGTTGGCTTTCTCCGCCAAGGTGGTCACGCAGGATTAAGGAAAAACTACTGGCCCGATTAACATTGCGAGATAGGGCATTTGTGAGGTGTCGGAATAATTAGCTATCGCCTGGCATGGCGTGAGGCTACATTGACATTGCTAAGTTTTGGTGCAGTTTTGAGCCCAAAGTTTTTAGCTCCAGTAGAAGAACTAATCTATGTTTAACTTAACACACCCAAACCACATCTCTCATCAACATCTCGTATACAGCATATAAACTCCGCCCATTGCTGGTAGTTGCCATGGTAACGTTAGTAGCTTAGTCTCAGAGATTGAGATTAGGCGGCAAAGCGTTGGCGTCACTGTTGGTGTTGCCAAAGTTCTCCGTTTGCGGCCATTGAGACTGAAACACAACCCCGGAGATTCTAAACCAAAACAATCAAATTTCTCCAGTTTAGGGGCTCTGAAACGCCAGAGCAGTGTGAATGCGAGGTGTAAACCAGAGATGGGGACTTGAGTCTGAGACTTGGACTCAAGTCGCACAAACAGCTGACTTCAGACTTGACTTGCGACTCGACGCAAAAGAATTGACTCGGACTCGAGCTTCGAGACTCGTCAACAACCTGTTTTCATGCAATTATTGCTTTTTAAATCTAAATTCATTCATGTATTTCTATTTTCTTTTATTGCCGCATATACGTTGGGGAAAGGTATGGTGTGCGGCATGTCCCCTGCCCTTTTCCATAATGTGCAACGTAATGCATGCGCTACGCCGATGTGCGCGCACTCACATAAATGCATTGACAATGGTGACACCAAGGCATCCCGGAGTTGTGCCTTTTGTCATTAGTTTTGCTTTCAATAACTTCGTAAACAGTGGCAGTAAGCAAACAGCTACATGCAACATGTGTGGCACCAGGATAAATGATCAACAACATCGAACTTCATCAGGCATCTCAAAACGCACCCAGATAGGTCAGTCACTTGCTTATGTGAAAGAGACGTTAAATGTAGCATATATCGTCACAGGTAACAAGCTAACCATCGCAAATTGTTGTGCTAATGCTGGGAACAGGCAAATTGTTTATAGTTGTATCCATATGATGTGACAGACTTAGGTTAATATTTCACCAGGTTGTTTTTAAATAGCAATACGGAAAGTATCAGTTCTCACATGTTTATACCATGGTTGGTGTATTAACTTTCAATACAGATGTTTCCCTCACACTTTCAACACTGAAAAATGTAATGCATGATGAGGTTGGGCTTTACAGCCAGTTAGTAACACAGACAAACATGTATTATTTGGTGCAGATACCAAAATGAAAAATAGAGTTCTTAATTTGTGTTTCTTCAGAATGCACTGCAGTAGACCCCATAAAGTTATCCTACAACTGATTTTGATACTGTACTGTCTGGATGGTAGCTACAGGAAATGCTTTGAATTCATAAGATTTAACAATACAGTGTTAGGGACAGATCAGACGGCCAGAGACTTGAGACTTGACTTGGACTCGTGGCAAAAGACTTGAGACTTGACTTGAATTTGCCCCTCAAAGACTTGAGACTTGACTTGGACTCGAGCTCAAAGACTTGAGACTCGACTTGGACTTCCAAAAAATGACTTGTGAACTTCTCTGGTGTAAACCATAGACTAAACCTAGAAAGAGATATTTGTTTTTAAATCAAAATGTAACAATGTAAATGTAGCCTTAGAGTGCCCTTCTAGTTTTAAAAATGTTAAGTGCACATTTGAGGTGTGTATACTAACACCAACCCCTGAGAGTAAAACCTTTGTGAGGAGAGAGCAAATGACACGGTCAATATCAATCAATTTCAGAGCTTTATAGTATCAGTCTAGCTGCTTTAAATACAACTATTATGTAATGCCATGTTGACACAATTTTATCATTGTGTCTTCTGGGATTTTACAATTTCACAGTCGCATACATAAAAGAAATCAGACTATCAACAGCCAATTCTGCTCTAAACAGCACATTATCCATGTTGCCTTAATAAGCTGATAGTATTTTGGACTTTGTTGCGGATCGAAGTCTTTCTGCTTCCTAATGTTGACATATCTTTTAATGGAGCTTTTAAATACATGTACACACGTTGTTTGTCTAGTGGTTCACAGGTCACCTTAGAATTTATCTTAGGTTCATCTATATTACCTGTGCTCCACTCTGTGCATGTGTCTGGCTGCTCTGGCTCTAAAGAGTTACCACATGATGATAACCATAAACATACTGGCTACTTACAAGTGGCAGCCTAATAATGAGTACATCCACTGATGTATTGACATTGGGGGTATGGGAGCCAAGCAAGGGTGACATTAGGATTCTTTAACAAGTTGGAGAAAAATGCAATACTACTTCCCAATCAGCATATGCTATCACTGGAATACATTTATAAACAATACAAAATAAATGCTAAAATAACAGAATCACTATGTACATAATGGGAAAGCCTACAAGAATGTTGATACATTTTTCTTTCTCTCTCTTCATCTCTCTGACCGTTTACCACTCCTTCCTTTATCTCTGTCTTACATCCATCCATTCCTTTTCATCCATGTCATCATCCTCTCCAGCATCCATTTAATGTATACGTTAATCCATCCATCGTCTATTTATCTATCAACCCCTCACAACCTGTTCATACAACTCTACCTCCATCCCACTCTCTCTCATCCATCCACCCCTCCATTGACATATCTACAGGCTTCGTCTTTTTATTTTTTAAAGATATTTTTTGGCATTTCAGGCCTTTATTTGTGACAGGACAGCTTAGACATGAAAGGGGAGAGAGATGGGGAATGAAATGCAGCAAAGGGCCACAGGTCGGAATCGAATCCGTGGCCACTGCATCGAGGACTAAGCCTCTGTATATGGGCGCACGCTCTACCAGGTGTGCTACCCAAGCGCCCGAGGCTTCGTCTTTACGTAAGAATGTGCTCATCAAAATAATGAGATGTTAAATAAGCTTTGAAAAAAAAGCCAGAAAGACAGTTTTCAATGTGAGCTTTCATCACCCCTAAGCCGGAGAAATTAATTGTTGTGGTGATATCAGCTCTGCTCCAGCCAGAGAGATAGCAGGGGGAGTTCTGTGTGAAGCTATTACGGCCGCTATCACAAACATCAGGTAGGCTCAGCAAATCCAGAGCCTCGCATACAGGGCGAGAGCGGAAACAAGGCTAAATAAAAACTTGTTCCGACATGGAACAACATACTACACTGTAATTTCTTAACAACAAAGGTCAGACACAGGTTTAAAATTTATAAAATATCACTTGCAGAACAACTGAGCACCTGAATTACGATGTAAATAACACCTAGAAAACAGCATCTGAGGACGCTTTACGAGAGGGTACTGTAAAAGGGCATTGAGCTGAAAGGCCACTGGCCAAACAATGGATCAGATGAGCGGCCAACTGCAGAAGACCAAGTGAAAGGTTGCTGTTTAACCAATGTGAAGCAGGGGGCTGCATGTTCAGGCAATGTCTCCTTGACAGAACAAAACAGGAAACTTGTTTTCAGACAGGTAGGAGGTAGATCAGGTGTGTAGGAGAATAAGTAATAAGTCCAAGTCACAAAAGCACCTCCGGCACACTGTTGACTATTATGTTAAATGTATTGATTTATCTACATTTTGTTCAAAGTCACAAAGAAGTTGAGTTTTATTCTTGACAGAAAAAACCCCACTGACAACAACAGCATTGATTAACAATTAGAACTACAGCCACATATGTATTTTTCTCTCAAAGCAATAGTCTCTCTGAGTTTTGTCTCTCTTTAACACACACAAGCACACGCCAACACACTTCTTTTACACACCTTTCTTTTCCTTTAATTGTTCAGCCTAAATTAAAGGAATGAACTGAACTACAGTGCTGAGTAAAGTGGTGCTTAGTTCAGTGAAGCTCAGTCCATCTTTAGAGTAGCCATTAGATAATCCTAAAGGGGAATAATGTCTTTATGAAATAGGGTGCTACAACAGAGTAAGGTTTTGCAAAGTGTGAGTGTGTTGGTGTGTGAAAGAGAGAGAGAGAGCTCTGTCAAATAGATAACAATCAAATAGTACAGAGTAGAAACCAATAGAACAGACATTCCCTTTCTCATTGTAGGTGCAATCGGTAATATTTAATATACCTTTTGTACAAAATAACTACAATATAAGTGTTGCTTTTGAGCCACTTATTGGTTATCTTAATAGCCACTGCTGATATTTCAAGCTTTATGAATAGGCAGGCCAGCCCAGTTCTGTTTGTATTTGCTTTGAATGCTCCAAACTCCCAGCACCCACGGAACTTTGGACTCCTAAGAACTTAAATACTGATGCAGACTTGGTATTATATTTATGAGACAGTTAAGTATACGGTTAGCCACATAAGCTGCTAAAGTGCTAATACAGTAATACAACATAGAACATGTTAGTCTGACACATCAGAACTTTAATAGTGACACAAACACACGTGTAGTCTTACCTGTGTACTGTCAGTACAACCAGCCCGGTTACAGACCCTCAGCTGGTAACTGTATTCCTGGAAAGGCCTGATCCCGCCCACATCAGTGAAACTGTTTTCATCACCACGGTAACGCTCTTGTCCATCCCGCAGTATAACATAGTGGGTGGTTTCCCCTGGTAAAATGGAAAATAATAATCTGACATTTTGATAATCAATGTCAGATATTCTTAAAATTGAAAAGGTATGAAACATCTTGCCTTATTGAGTTTTAAGCCCAAATCAACATTAAACATGAATACCCCTCTACTGAAGTGAATTCAACTGAACCGCTGAAAGTGTATTTTTATTGATGCATGCACACACACACATACACACCATTAGGCCTGGCCGGTGTTTGCCATAGCAACTGGATGATGTCATCTCGTTCACCTAAGCGACTCCAGCGGGGCGGTGCCACTCCCCACGGTTTGTCTTCACTGGTGGTCACTGTTGTAACATCACTGGAGCCTCGTCCAAAGCTGTTCCAGCCCCTCACTCTGTACTCATAGGTGGTGAAGGGCTCCAGGTCAGAATCTATTAGAGGGTAAGAAAGGTAGGAAGGACAGAGAAGGGGAGCAAGGAAGACAGAAAAATAAATAAAGGGGGGCTGCAAGAAAAAAAATCAACAAATCCGTCAATAAGATTGTCAATACATTGATTAATAAATTATTTACCAACACGGCAACACTTCGAAGTGATTACATGTGATTAATACTGTAAGTACACACATGGTATACACTCTAACTCCAGTATGTAAACAATCATGTTGTCAATGAATTTCAAAAACAGCTAATATTCATATAAAAAAAAGTGGTTTGACAAAGTCAGTAATTATAAAAAATAACTAAAAATCCAACACAAGATAGACTTTGCATCTGCCGATTTATTTGAGTTCTTGGGTGCTTTAATTTTATTGAACAGTTTGTAAATGGGATGCAGTTGCAATAGTATTTGGCTCTCAAAAAATAAAAAGATATTGGATTCAACATATACTCTGGACTCCTCACCAAGCAGATTACAAATATAAAGACTTTATGTAGCAAATTAATTCTGATTGATTTGTGCTTTAAAATCTTTAGAGCAGCCTGTTACAAAAGGGCCAAAGGTTGTGACCCTTTTGTACAACATACACAGTATGAATCATATTACAGATATGTCTATATATCTAAAACACTGTGTACTAATAATACTGTAGTTCCCTCTTTGACATTGTGTGTACTGGTAGTTGCATTGCCAACGTAAGCACGCATTATATGAACATATACCAAATATATGCACTGATGCATAGTTGTTAACATCAGGCTGTTACTGAAGCATTCTGGGAGATAGGTTGTGACAATCCTTCTGGTGAGGTACACATACAGGAGCATATATACATACAGATGCACTTTCACACACGCACATGTGCATTATTTTTAGGAGTGTTAAGGGACTGCTGCTGTAAATGAGACCACGTTTTAACCACCAGTCTGGGACTCTTGTCTTTACTACTTTCAAGCAGCAAAACACACACAGTAACACACACACACGTGTAAATAAAGCACTGAATGTGTGTGCATGGATACATATCGAAAACTGACTGTGTTTGATTAAGAACAAATTCCAAAAAGTATAAATATAAATTGGGTTAACCCTGGGTGTGGACAATACAGTATATACCTATGTGCAGCATTAATAGCACATGTAGAGCTATCTGTGTGTGATATACCTTAGGATTTTTCACAGTGAAGTATAGCATGATACCCTGCATGTGTGAGTGTGTACGTGTGCATGGGAAACATCTGGTGTATGGTGGGTGGCGACAGCTTTATGTGCCTCTGCCCAGATGGTGTCACAGCATTGCCTAGAAACTCTTATCCTAACCGCCCCATGCCCCCCCGCTCAACACACACACACACACTCACAGAAACTAACACAAAGTAAAAGAGACACACAAAACCACATTCACCACAGAAGCACACTAAAATGGTAACTAACTGGACAGTAACACACACACAAAAAAACATGTAATTATTGCAAAAACATCCATACACACACATCCACACAACCAATTAGTCTCGATTAAACAGACGTAACTACCCAGATAAATAATGGGTGGAGAGACTAAAAATCCTGACACACAGTGCCCGCAAACACCAACACACAGACATACACTCCAATTCCCTTTGGGCTGATGAATAGTAGAGGAATGTTGAAATGGCATTTAAACGGCCATCTCTAAGTTTTAATGACACACAAGTGTACAGCGCAGAGAGAGTTACCACGTTAACAGCTATCAATGTACACTGCAACAGCTGTCTTGGTGTGTGTGAGCGTGTGGAATGGCATCTGTCTCTAAAGCCCGTTGATTGCAGCGGCTGACACATTTAGAGTAAATGCTAAATTGGTTTCCGCAGGCTCGAAATTTCTATGAGCGATGTGTTTCACTTTCTTCATAGCGGCTTGGAGGACTGAAGTGAGAGTCCCAATTTAGGTCAGAAGCAGGGATGCAAATATATTATAAATGGTCAAAATTCTTACAAAACTCATACATTAGGCTTACAGAGACATGCTGTCACCTTAAAAGATTATGTGATTAAAAACTTTGGTGATGCTGTTGATTTTAGGCAGTCATTGTGTCTACATATTTGAACTACAACAGTATGTAAAATTGTGGAAGGTCTGAGAAAACTAGATTACCTGTATAGGTGTATCTGTTGGCATCTCCGCTGTACATTACCTCCTCGTGCGACGAGCACAGGCTTCCAGTTTGTGTGTGACTGTATGCCTCTGCCATTTTGTGTGTGTTATCACTTCTGTTTGTATGTGTAGACAGGCCCCTAGTGAGAGTTTCATGAGTGGTGTTGTTGGAAGGTGAGTATGTTGTGGAGGGTGTGTCAGGGTGTGTGTATGCAGACAGGACCCATGTGCAGGCGGTCGTAGATGGATCGAGGTCACAGGAGCCACAGTAAGCTGTAGATGCTGCAGCTACAGGACACACAGTGCCCTGCAAACACTGGTGCTGTGTGGAGGAAAGGGGAAGAGACAGAGACAGATGTAGAGTGGGCAGAAAAAAAAAAGATAAGAGGGAGGAATTAAATAGTAAGACAGCAGTAAAGAGCATAGTCAGGGGAAGAGGAGACAAAACGAGAGAAAAGTGAAACTATAAGGTTAAAAATCTTTATTTTCTTTAAGTGATTTGTCTCTATGATTGCACTGCACATACACACAGACCCTTACCACAGAAACCTTTCTTTTAGAAGTTTAATATTTATTATCTAATATAAATTCTGAAGCGTGTCCCTCCCACATAAACACGTAGAATGCCGCTATGTATGTGTTTGTGTGTCTGTGTGGTAAGCATGGTCCTTAATGACATCATTAGAGCTAATGAGAGTTCCTACCCTTTGTCCCTGTGTGTGCGCGCCTCTGTTTGTGTATGTGTGTATGCGTGTGCCTGTCTCATGCTGACTTGGGAACACACAAACACAACATGACCCCAGTTGATAAATGGAAGATGGCCCATTCCCCAATCCAGATGTGAGGCGTGTGAGTTTGGGAGAGGGAGAGAGGGAGAGAGGGAGAGAGGGAGAGAGAGAGAGAGAGAGAGATTCTTTCTACCAATATCTGAATATTTTTATTAGTAGAGTAGCTTGCATTTCTGAAGCATGGAAGTCAGGTGTGAATTAAGAGGCGGTATTTACTGACAATTGACCTAAATGTCATATTCATAGGTGCATTTTAATTGTTACTGACTCTGTCTTTCTGTACATTGTAAATTTAGTTTTTCTCTTTAATTTACTGTATGTCTTCTCTTTTTCCTTCCACTAATATACACTATCCAGGAAATACAGATACAAATTATAGATAAGACTAATTAAGATGAGTACAATGCAGCCACAAAATATCTGTCACCAGATTGATCATAAATTAGCTGCAAATGTGTATTCAACTGTGCTTCTAAAAGACACAAAAATTACGACAAAACAATGCTGCCAATACTGGACTGGCTGTGGCTGGAGTTATAGAGATTCTATAATCTCTGTTAACTCTGTTAATACTGGAGTGGCTGCTAAAGAACAGAATGCAAGAAGACATTCTGCTTCCAAACACTTCTAGTGGACATTTAAACCACGGGGAAGGTTAGAAGGACCTACATTATGGCACAACTGGAACACTACACATGAAAAAGACAAGAAAGTGTAAAAGAGCTATAGAACACCAACTTGAATGTACACACCACATACACCCCCCCCCCCACACACACACCTGTATCAACAGGCCAGGTGTGGGGTTGTCAGCACACATATGTCGTTGAGGGTCATAGCCAATCCCATTGCAACATTCCTCTTCCTGATGTATGACCTTTGACCCACAGCACTGAAGTGTCACTGTGGCATTGCCAGCAGGGTGTATTGTGGGATATTGACCATTACCCACGCAGCAAAGAGAGGTTGAAGAGTTTATATACTCCTGGCCACAGCAGACAAAACCTAAAGACAAGAAAACATGCATCATATTATTGTTTTAAATACATTTTCATTTTTTATCTTTCTGTTACAGGGAATTATCTTTTATGGAACACCTTCCACTGATTTACAGACAAAACACTTGACAATTGTGTTTTTAATCTCTAATTAAATAAACTACTTCAAATTTGACAAAAAAACATTGACCGTTCTATTCTTTTCCTCATCACCTCTGCTTCTCCATTCGTAAGCAGGGCATCCTTTCATACTAATCATACTATTCTGCTTCTTTCCTCTTCTTCCACCTCACTCTCTTTTGTATATTCTGCTGTCCTCCTTCCTCAATCCCTTCCCTTCACCTCCAAATTTTATGCTACCCATACTGTAAAAAGATCCAGGGCATGTGGGACTGTATTGTCTCTCCTCTACACTTCCCAAACTCCCTTTTCCTCTTCAACCCCTATTTTCCCATCTGCACAGAGACAGTATTCACGCTGCTCTGAATATTAGTGTGCATCTTCTCTTATCGACCCTTATATACTGTACATCTTCCTCTCCTCTTCTTCTCCCCTGCATGTCTCTTTTCCTCTCCTGTATTCATCTCTTCATATAGCAGTAATATTCAGACTATGCTGTCGAAAGGAAAGGAAGTGTGTTTTTCTGAGAGCTGCCATCTCTGACAGTGATAGGTGATGTCTTTCTGCTACCACTTCACCTTCAGCAGCAAGGTGACATTTAAAATACATGCTATCACTCCATTTCCCTGTAAATGTTTTGCAGCTGAATATCAAATTTAAAGCATGTTTCCTCACATTCTCCAGCGCTTCAAATTTTAAATTCAAATAACTAGAGTCCCTTTGAATGATTGACAAATTTTACTGCCAGCAATTTTTTTTTTAACAATGTTTTTAGTAGTTTGTCATTGAGATTACAATTTTCAACAAGCTTCCCTATGTCTTCTTCTTCTACAAACTGGTAAGATGTTCTCATACACCCCCAATTTGCCTCTCAATGTCAGGTCTCTCCATGGACATACAGTACATTGCGCCATATTTTTGATCCAAGCACGAATTGCAGGGGCCTTCATGTTCTTCCAGATAAGAGCTATAGTCCTTTTTGCCTGTTGTATAGCAAAATAAATACATTTATGTTCGTAGGGTTTCAGATTCAGATTTGTTGGAAAAAGGTGCAACAAAATCATCTTAGGGTCAAGTGGAATGTTCACAGACAAGATGAACATAGTTTTATTGATCACCTCCCTCCAGAATGTTTGAATTTGTTACACTCCCAGACACAGTGCATACATGTTCCTTTAGCCTTATTGCATTTAAAACAAAGGTCCAGTATATTACTGTTGTATTTATTCAATTTAACAGCAGTTGTGTATGTTTGCATCAGCCAATTATATTGGAGTAGCTTTAAAGTTTTAGTGCGTAATGTTTTTATATTAATGAGCGTCTGTTACATTCAAGCCAATTGATACAAAGCTAATTAAGAATATCAGCTCCGAAAAACTCACTCTGTATTTCTCAGTATGGTTATGTTCAGAAAATGGTGTCGTCCGGCAACTTTCACATGCAGAAAATCGAGCAAAGATAATTACATCTTCTGAAGAGTCCATCACGTTTTTTTAATCCTCTGTGTCCTCCTTGGCTATTAGCAACTGCGTGGAGGAGGGGTGGGGGTGTTGCGCAATTACGGAAGGCTTGTGTCATGTGGACGCGACAGTTTTGTTGTCATTACTTAGAATTCCTCATGGGGGAGACAGAAATTACACACTATAGCTTTAAATTAGAGTTTGCTGTTTATTTCTGAGATGGGTCGCAAGTTTTTTTCCAATCATTTTCTGAAATGTGCTCTTTTAAGTCCGCCCTCAATGTCTCAAGTCTAAATATCGTTGATCTTTATAGTATCAGCCACAATACCGACTGACTGGTTTTGCATAGAAGAAATAAAGTTCCTCACAAAAAAATGTTTCCTTGGAATGTCATACATTAGAGATAATTCTTCAAAGGTCATTAGAATCCCTTGTTTTCTTTGCCCATATTCTGAATCCTGCATCCAGCTTGCCTGGTTTAAATGAAACATTGTCCCACACTGGGCTGAATTGTGACAGAGAGTCCAATATGTTTATATATTCTTTTACCTCATAACCTACATTAACCATATTAAGAACTATAGGATTAGCAGTATGTTTTCTTAAGTACCTTAAAGGAACCTGACTCTATGTCCATCCAAGACAGGAGCATTTCCAAAAGAAAAATAGAATATTATAGTTCTCAATTGTGTTGCTAAATAGTACCAATAAAGATTTGGACACTTCAGCCCCCCCAGTATCATATGGAAGATACAGCAGAGATAAGCGGATGGAGGACATTTCTTATTTCATATCAATTTCCTAAAGATTGCTGTGAGTTTCTTAAACATTGCGAATTGTAATCCCCTGTATTTGCCTACTAGCTCTAATTGATATTGCTAGTGGTTTAATAGGTAGTATGAACACAAGTGGTGATAGAGGTGAACCTGGTATTGAAGGGCTCAGACACCACTTCATTTGTTAGTACCTCAGCTATAAGGTTGAGATGTAATAGTTTGATCCAGTTAAGGAAAGTATTTCCAAAACCAAATCGAGCTATAACGTCAAAGATTTAAGTCCACTCCACCCTATCGAAGGGCCTTCTCCGCGTCAAGCAAAAAAAAGCTGTGTTTTTTAAATTTTCTTTTTGGCAGTACAGTACATTGAGAATGCGCCTTATATTATGAAATCCTTGCCTTCCCTTAGTGCATGCACATTTCAGGTAGAAAGACTCATTCTTGGTGGCGAAAGTAAAATTTTGGTCTATAGCACTGGTAAAAGGTTCTATTCATTCCGGTTAGAAAAGCTGCTAAACAAGTCTTCCAGTTCTAGTTGAATGACTAAGGTTACCTACGTTTATGTAATACTATACTGAATGAATGAACTTGTTTCCAGTTTCACACAAATGTTATACCCCAACATAGGAGAGAAGTTCATTGTGTGTTAGATTAAGGTTAGGTCATGGACATGAGGGTGAAACAAAATTTGCAGCAGCTCTAACGGAGGAGCTACAAAACTAATTAAATCTGAAGATTAAAGAGAGTAAACATGGCGCCTTCGCTCCAGTGGCTCTCCTTATAACATAAGTTGAGCCAATCTTGTTACTTTGACGTCTTAGCTTAGTTGAGGGGGAGGACTGTCAAGCTTTGGCCTTGCAATGGATTACGGCTATAATATTGTCCTGCTATAATACTGACTCAGCAAAGTAACCCCCTGCTGTGAGGATGTATTGAAAATACAAATGAGCATGGCATGGCACGGCACGGCTACTAAAATATCACAACTGTGCTGATGAAAAAAAGGACAAATCGTATTTTAATGAGAGTCCAATTGAAAATAGAAACCCTTCGATCTTCTGTGATTATTTACTTTATTTTTGTTAAATAATCTAACTTTCATGAGGTATTTAGAAAATTCATCCTAACTGTTGATGACATGCTGATCTGTGGCACTATCTACCTCCAGCTGTGTTGCCTATTTCATTTGACAGCAGACATTAAACACTAAGTCATTGCTTTGTATTATGGGCTTGCCTTTAATGGAACTACAGCTAGTTGTGGAGTGATATATTACTTATTGTTTAACAACCCAATCAGCGTTCACTCTTTGTGTACATGAACTGTTGTTCATTTAAGCAATCATTTCACTTAAAGGCCAAAAGTGGAGGATGGCACATCATTTCTCCTGTGCTGTTGCAGTGCATTATATCCTCACCTCATCCATCACAGGCAACATGTGACAGGAAAATGCATGTGTATGTGTATGTGATTGTGTGACATAAAGGCAGTCTGACGGCTAGTAACTCACTTAGCAGCGGCAGCTGTTACAGAGCAGGGGATTGGTGGCCAATTCCCCCAGCGCCTTACTTCAGCTTCAATGACGTGCAAATAAACAGCTCAACACTTTTCCAAAATAGCTTCTCTCCACTCATCCCTCGTCCTTTTGGCATCCTCACCTCTACTCCTCCCTTCCATCCGGACACCAGGCCCTCTGCGAGTCGCAATTTTTACTCATTTGCCTCCCCTCCTTTGACTCACTAGCAGTCCGACTGTATCGTTTAACATGGCTCTGTTCAAACTCTCTGCATATCGTAATTTTCTGGCGCGCTTTTTCAGACTCAACTTTATCGCCTGTGACCTGATTTTCAGGAGTTCTCTCCTGCCGCTTCTCCACACTCCATCTGTTCTTTCTCTGATCATTTATTTACCTTTTTTAGTTTATCCATGTTGTACCTTGGTACTCCCTACTTTTCTCTCTTCTCAATGCTTTGTTTGAACTACTTTTCCTATCATCCACTTCATCCTCCCATTTCTCTTGACCATGACTGCTGTTCCCCTCTCCAACCATTGTCTCCTCATCATGTCTTCCTCATTTCCACCTCCTTTTACTCTTTCCCTTCCACTATTGCTTTCTCTATTTCTCTCTCTGCATCCATTCAGTTCATAGGTCTACATCGTTTGTTTACTGTTCTGCAGCTAAACTTTACTGTTGTATTATCACCCATTCAGCAGAAATCCAATCTCTGTCTTTGTAAGCGTTATCTGTGTATGGGTGTGTGTGACATGCTTGTACATTTGTGGTAATGTTTTGAAACACACACCTACTATTTTCTCTTCCTCTCTGTAAGCTGTGTGTATTTGTGCATGCGTATGCTTGTGCGTGTATGTGTTGACAACATTTTGTCACACACCTCTTGTTTTCTCTCTTGCATCCCAGAATGCTTCAGCCTTAATCTTCAGATTTACGTTGGATTTGCATACATTCGTTAATAGCATCGGGAGCGCCGCGTCAACACAAGGTGCTTAGACAACATGAATTATTATTAGGGTTTCAGTCATTCCACTTAATGATAAGTCAATATTTAGCCCTGCCAATGAACTACTGATAAAAATGTGTGTTGTGGATTAGGGTTATCCGAGCTCTCTAGGAGACCAAAACCCCTCCATAACTTTAAACAAACCAAACACTTTTAAATACCTGAATATATTACAAGGGGTTTGGCACAAAGTGCAGAGCAAGTGCACACATACTTAGTATGTGTGCTCGCATACCAGCACACACACACACACACACACAGTCACATTGAAAAAGCACACACACTCATACACAGAAAAGGAGCAAGCACATTAAAAGATAATATAGTTATTAACAAACGATGCTTTGGACGATTAGCTCTCATCAAACTCTCAATAAGTAGTATTAGCCACAAAAATCCAGTATTGATTGGGCTCTAGTACACACGCACACACTCCTTCCTGCAGTGTGTGTGTGTGTGTGTGTGTGTGTGTGTGTGTGTGTGTGTGTGTGTGTGTGTGTGTGTGTGTGTGTGTGCGCATGTTCTGCTCCAGAGGGACCAGACTATATGCCATATTGAGAGATGAAATCGCAGTGGATTGACTTTCTCACACAGTGCACAGTGTTCCCCTGTGGACACTCACATGTGGATGTTGGGGCAGCAAGCACACACACATAATCAAAGACACACACATACACACCTACTCTTTTCCCAGCTGACTGGTTGTCCTCTTGTCTTTCTGATGTCTTTTTTTTCCCTTCATCTCAACAACATTACCAGCTGGGCATGTGTGTGACATTGTGTGTACGTGCATCTTTGCGTGTAGGTGTCTTGAGTGTTTTTTTTAAGTGTGTGTGCTGAGTTTAGGGAAATGCGTTGGTGGCAGTTATATTTTCACCACTCTACAGGGATTCACTAAACAAACTAAGACACAGCAAGCAGCTGTTTATGTGTGTGTTTAAAGTGTCTGTCAGAGAGAGGGGCTGAGATGAACATAAAAATAGTGATAAAGAAATTACCAACTAAAAAGAGTTTGACAAAGTGATGAAACAGGAATAACAATTAGAAGATGTGAAATGAAATGAGTAGGATTAGCTAAAATAAAGAATTTAACATACTGTAAATATCAAAATGTGTTTTGTTTGTATGCTTATCAAGTACATATCCATCACATGTATTGGCCATATAGATGTATGCCATAAGTTTAGGGTGGGTGAAAATGATGGTTATAGAGATAACCCTTTTTGTCAATTACAGAAACAGTAACTATTGTATCCATTGTAGAGACATTCTGTTCTGGTAAAATTTTGCCCTCAACCCTACCAAAGACATTGGAGCTGACAACACAAGGGCCCATGGCCCACTTTCTTCAGGTTATCCATCACTGTCATCTGGGAGTTAGTGAGTTTGGGGTGTGGCAGAGGCCCCATGTAGCACCAGGATGCTTAAAACATACTGGCCAGAAAGTAGAGGTACTATATGTCTGTATAAATGCTTCCAAGCCTTGGATGCATCTCCAATCAGTCCCCCCAGGATTTTGCGATGTTGCGATCGTGCCAATTCACGCAAATTCAACCAAATCACCACGACTTTGGTGTAACTCGCAATTTTGACCAATCACCGCAACTTTTCCACAAATTTGATCAATAACCAGAGTTTCCCGCGACTTCAACCAATTTCAGCAGTCCCACATGCCAGACTTTGCATCAGTATGTGACTCTGAGAGCCAATGACCAAGCAGGAGTGAGAACGGGTTGACGTCACACGTACGTCGCCAAATTCATTTCCTTGTAAGACGAGACGTGTGTGACTCAAACATCTCACATTTACCAGCAAAACATACAGCAAAACAAATGCAAAACATTTCAGACCGTCCTGCCAACCTGTATACATTTTAACATCAATGTACGCTGTAACGTTTTTTCACTATAAAGTCGCTGCTCTCTGCAGTGGGTGCTCAGTTCCCCCCGCGACTGACACACACACACACAATCACACCCGGTGGATGCACGATATACCGGAGATGAGACGAACAGGATGACCTAAATTGAGGACATCTACGCTCGTTATTTTAAGTGCAATGATAAGTTAAAGTCCAATAAGTACTTTATCAAACCATATGAATGTGTGTCCCAGCCCAGACCAGGATAGGAAATTAACTAACAATGTAAAGATCAACAAGCCACTGACAGATAAGTTCAAATTTGATTCCTTCAATAAATTATTTTTTGTCTTAAATCCACCAGCCATTTTCATATTATACCAATATTTGCAGCATCTTGAGCCTTTTTGGTAAGGTTATTAGGAAAACTCAGCCTAGAGTTGTTTTATTCTCCCCAAAACAAGTTTCCTTTGTATTTTTAAAGAACTATACAAAAAAAATGTGTCTCCCGCAACTTCATTGCAACAAACATACAAAAGACATCGCAACTTTTATCACAATTTTTTTTACAAAAATCAGGCATTACAAAAATCAGGCATTTTGGGCCGCAACAATCTCAAAAAAAGGCTGCGAAATCCTGGAGGGACTGTCCAATGGAGAACTCGTCATGCTTTTCCACAGGGTGATGGGATGCTCAGTGTCAGAACAAATAACTTTTGAGCTCAAGTGCAACTTTTAGCAGAAGACTGCAGGCATTGTGAGGCAATGTATGATGGAAAGAGTGTCTTTGTTGCCCTCAACAAATTGGCAGAATTCAAAGGGGAATTTACACAAAGCACTGAGACACATTGATTTTAATAGTTTGGCTAACTTTTTGATTAACATTGTTTCAGACCAAAAAAGCAAATTTCATCTGCATCAAACACCCCATGAATTAAGTTTGGTACTACTACTCTTTTTGTGTTTTAATTTACTCCTTGATGTTCCACTTCAGGGATTGCTCTGGTACCGCAGGAAATTCCGCTGGATGCATGTACTGTATTTTCCGTTTCCTTCCACCTTCTTTGTGTTGGAATTTTACATTCGGTGGATTGCATGGTAAATTGAGACAGCTAGCTAGACTATCTGTCCAATTGAGTTTTCTCTCGCACAACTATTTTGCCGCGGCTTTGTGCGGAGTTAAGCACCGCCCATGAAGATTCTGATAGGTTTAAAGAAATTCCATTAAACCAGAGCATGTTTGCCTCCCATCCCCGAATGCTATGTGGAGTAGCCAGACCCTCCTTCAGCAAACTTGGAGGAGGGTCTGGCAAAGCGAGACTAATTTACTACTTACCCATACCTTGTAGGTATGTATTTTATGTTAACTTTAGAAAATTTGTAACAGTAACAAAATCAAGACTAACAAAAAGGCAAATAACACACACGCACACACACGCACGCACGCACGCACGCACGCACACACACACACACGCACATACACACACACACACACACACACACACACACACACACACACACACCAGACTGTCCTCATCTCTGTGCTCCTGACAGCCTCTGGTTTGATTCTTGCCAGTCATTTAAGTAAACCTAATAGAAAAGCCATCATCATAAATACATTAACAGAGAGAGAAATGTCTTCCTGTGTTCAGAGAGTACTCGATCTTCTAAAGTAGCCAGACGCTGCTGTTTGGAATGCACTACAGTTGGCCATTTGCTACCCATCATTGATGAAGGTCTTTTGGCAATGATAAACATGCACACGCACACACACACACACACACACACACACACACACACACACACACACACACACACACACACACACACACACACAGACAGACAAACTCAGAAACTGAGTGAGAATCTTTTGGCAGAAACAATGAAAGGACGTGTGAGGGATGTGTGTCTCTTGTAAAAACCTCACGTAAAAATGCAAACACATGCAGATAAATATACAGTATCATACAGAAAGTGAAGCAAGCATGCACATAGTTAAACCATGCACACTTGCACACACTTATACACACAAACGCATCCACTCTCACAACTCCGCCAGGCTCTCAGTGAGCTAGCTTAACTACTGGGATAATTTCCCTCCAGCAAATGGTCACTGTGCCCTTGAAAAACATATTTGATTATTACTTTTTCTCCCCCTCCTGTTTTTTTCTTTTAGCATCATCACAGCCATTTTCATCACGCGCTCTGATGATGGCACGGCAAGGCGCGTTAAGATAACACCCTAGCACTGCCAGGCTTTTAACACTTAAACGGTGAAAAGGGATATTCAGATTTGTCCTTGAACGTTTGGATGGGGCCTGCTGGGCTGGGACAGAGGGAGGGAGTAAGGGAAGGAGTTAAAGATATGCATACATTTTTAAGATTTACTTACTTTAAGAAAAAGTGAGGTGTGGCGGACATTTATGGTAGCACCCACAATGAGAAATGGGAAAGGCAGGGTTGAAGGGCAGATGGAAGAGTTAAAGAACTGTACAATATAAAGAGTGTGTGAATGGGGAAATGATTGGTGGACTGTGCACTGTGAGGCAGGGACATTGGAAGAGTCAGGGAGCAACGGGAGGCCAAAGACACCACACACGTTCCTTTAAACACCATCTAATCTCACCTAAGTCTAAGCTAAACATTTTACATACAAACCCAGAGAGGGAAGAAAACAGGAGCAAATGAAGAGCTTAAAAGTTATTCTCCAACCTGCACAGGAGGAAATGCTGCAAGAAAACTGAGGCACTCCAGTCCAAAAACAAACAGTATTTAATCGACTTGAAAGTGAAATGAAAGCTGTTTAAACAAACTGGCAGATTTGGAAGGGAGGGGTTTAGCATGGAGACTTTGTGTTACTGTGTAACAACTAGATGCTGAGGAAAGGATTATAAAGACCATCTCAATAATACCCCAAAGACTAAAACTGGTCAGAGCAGAAGCAAGGCCTGCCATTTAAGATGGTATATAACGTAAGTGTTACTTGAACAGGTAGATTTGAATAAAGACACATGAAGCAGGAACTTATACGCAATGAATGCAGTTAGGCTCGTAAATAGGAGGAAAATAGATTTGAAGCCTAAAAAGGGCACTCATGCCAAAAGTGCAAGCCATTATGTGGCTGGTGTACAGTAGATAGCTGGGTGGATTAAAACGGAAATCTGTTCTGTCAGATGTGGAAGACTGAGTAGTATGAACAAGAAACCACTTTCTATAATTGGGGTAAAATGGACAGGAATGATATCAATTTAGTTAAACCCAAAATAACATTTTAGAAGAACACTGTCAATTGGCTCAGCTTTGGGTTTGTTTCTTTGGGACAGGTGGGGTGAGGTTTCTGACCCTGTGTGTATGTATGTGTGTGTGTGTGTGAGCGCACGCTCATACTGTGTGTTGCATATTTTTGTGAGCGTACATGTGGATGCAATTCTGTTTGTATACACATGCAAGCTATGTAAGTGTGTATGGTTGTTGTTGTGTTTGTGTGTGGATGCTTGTGTGTATATCTACGCGTGCACATGTGCATGTACAAGCCGGTACGTGTGCCTGTTGCCAGACGGCTGTCTCCTGGCATTGCCGTTCCCCTGCAGTGTGTGTGTATGGTTGTTGACAGTGTGGACGGTAATGTGTGATAGATCGCACTTCAGGGACCCCATAATCACATCAGCCTAACCTAGTCTATCAGCTGGACACAATGGGATACCCTTCACTCCTCCTTTAATCTGCTCCATCTAGCTCTTCACCACTCTTCTGTTCTTTCTGTTTTTTTTTTTCTCTCTCACACTCACTTTCCCCCTCTTCCTTTTCTTCAGTTTCTTTTATTTGATGCATATTTTATTATTTTCTGTACAATGTTTTAATCTGTTTCATTATGTTTCTTTCCTTCAATCTTTTCTTTCATTTTCATTATTTTTACAATTTAAATTTGGATTCAAATGTAATAAATGTACAGTACTTTATTAAGTCTTTCTATTTCTTTCTCACTTTGTTTTTCTGTATTTTGTATTTTTACGATGTAACTTATCTGAAGGTACACTATCATTTGTTTTAAATAGAATTGCATGGAATCTGTAGTCTGCTCTTGCATTTTCTTTCTTTCTTTCTTTCACAAATCTGTCTCTAGCTATATCATTAAAAATACAAAACCCTGGACATGGTGAGAGGCAGCGATGGGAGTGAGTAGTGCCAAGGTTAAGTAGCATATCCTATAATAGGTGTTGCTGTGTGCATGTTGTGTGTGTTAGTGTGAGTGTCTTGAAACAGACGTGTGGGGTCGAGGTTGCATAGCTGGCCCCAGGGCTACCCGACAGCGCAGTGCACCCGGCAAATGGCCCTTACCCTTGCTAGCGCCGCTAGCCCTACGATCCATCATACCATATGTTCTCAATGGGGAAGCTAACGCTAATGACTGATGAGTGGATGTGAAGGGGGTACATAAAAGAAAGGAGGGGGAAAGAGTAGGATGAGGAGACGAGGAGGAAGAGTAGGTGGTGGGAAGAGAGAAGGGAAGCAAGAAGCCAGAGGAAAAAGTAGAGGGGGTGGGGAAATAAGTTGAGGAAAAGTAAGGAAGAAGATGACAAAGGAGCAGAGGAGATGTGAAATAAATAACTAAAGGAGATGGAGAGGAAGAGGAGGTGGGGAGCATATGCACTCCTTGGGAGGCCACCTAAAATGAAGGATGACCGTATAGCCTGCTCGGTTGGAAGAGAAAAGAGGATCTAGTGAAGGAGAAGAAAAGGAAACAGAGTAACAGTGTAGAATACTATCAAATTACAAATGATAACAGATATAAAAAAAAAGTATTGTTGTTTTGCTTTATTGCTTTCTAGGAACTTTTTTCTGGCATGCATGTATTTTTGTGTGGGTAGGGGTCTTGCGTGTGTGTTTGTGTGTGTGTCAATGTGTCTGTGGATAGGCTAATGGAGTACTATAGGCCTGCCCATATGGGCCATTGTTTATGTGTGATGAATAGAGTCCACGTGTCTGTTTCTGGCACTCAACACTAAGGGAACCCTGCCGAGGGCACCCTGTTGACTGTGTGTGTGTGTGTGTGTGTGTGTGTGTGTGTGTGTGTGTGTGTGTGTGTTTGTGTGTATGTGTGAGTGCATGTAATATGTTGATATGTGTAAAGGTGTGTGTGTTTATGTGAAGGAGAGAATGAGTGTGTATTTGCCCTGCTGTGTGCTTGGCAGTGCCCTCAACGGTGCCATCCAGAGTGTGTTTCATCATCATCTGCCATGACAAAGATGTCTAATGACACACACATACACCCACACCTACACATACACAGTCCCATCTGTGCCATGGTATCCGGGTGCTTTGGGACACTGCGGGAGAGTAAGAAAGGGAAACGACCCCACGTTCCCGCACCATGTGTCTACCTCAACCCTCTTTGCTTAACTCTCTTGTCCTATCATGTTCTATCTTTTCCCCCCATAAACATTAAGAAGTCACAGGGGACTAAACTCTGGCAAAATCCTTTTTGGGCCAGAGTGACTAGTTTTCTGAACAAAGGACCTTTTTGTTGATTAGATTTTACAATAGAGGATTTTCTAAATACAAAAACTGTTTTCTATCCAGAAGGCTCAGCAGCCCATTCAACTTCACCCAAATGTACTTTCATTGTTGGGCAAATATCTTTTAATTTCCTCCCTTTTATTGAAATATAAAAATATTCTAACAACAGAGAATGTTAGTTGATATTCATATCTATGTGTTTCCTTCACTCACCTGGGGTATATGAATGCACTTCCCCCCTCTCAGCATCACCGCAGCACACCAGTGTATCATCCACAATCCGGCCTCCACAGCATTGGACCCCATAGCCATCATGGAGGCTCCCACTACAGCAGAGCTGGCCGCCTTTCATGGAGTAAGGAACCCCCCCACAGCAGCTGTCACCCAGCCCCACTGAGACCCGGCCCTGCGAGTGGTCAGGGCAGCAGTTTTCATCTACAAAGACAAGGACAGATGAAGGAAACACTTGAATGACAAGGGAAAGATTATACTCCAGTCATGTAGAAAAGAGCAAATCCCATGTAAGTGAACATACGGTATATGAAGTGATTTGACACTCACTGGTTTTAACATGAACATAGTATCCTCCACAGCACTGGTGGTCAGGGAGAGCTAGGAGCAGTTTGCCATCACAGCAGACCGGATTGGAAGAATTACTCAAACTCAGGTAACTGCCCTCACAGCAATGATGATGTGGTTTCTTAGTGTACAGTAGTCCACTGCAGCAAACCTGGTCGACATAAAATTACACACACACATACGGACAATGTAAACTCAATCCACACAGGCACAGTTATGTGTGTGCATTGAAAGTATGGGCCTATCTGCCAAAGAGGAGGATATTGATCATCACTGGGAATGTTCCTTTATAGGGCCACCATCCCTAAAAATGATTGTTTCTGGGCTTTCTTTATATATACCACACCCAAAATACCAATTCACAATAGATGTTTGTGTACGTGTTGGATATAGGAGATTTTGTTTTAGGTACATGAGTGTGGCTCTTAAGTAGGTGTGTATGTGTGTATTTGTAAGTGTGAGCTGAATTGTTGTTAATGTTTGTGCCATTGGGTGCTGTGGGGGTCTATGTATGGCGAGCAGTTTCACTGTGCCAACTTGGCTGGCATTCAATGACACAAGGATGGAAGTGAATGCAGATGACAAGTTAATCTGTTTAGATAAATTAATCACTCCGAGAATGCCCGTGCATCCAACTTACATAGCTTGCGTTTGGAAGAGGAAATGTGAGAGTGTGTATTTGTCTGCGTGCCTCTGTGTTTCTTTATATATGTATGTGTGTGTGTGTGGACTAATATCTGCAGACTAATATCCTGAAGTAGTACACAGCAACAATGTATTCTCCACTTCAGATCAGCAACCTGAGCAAAGACCCTGGACTTCTATCTTGTTTTACACATGTTGTTGTTGGACAGTAAAGGTTTAAATGATTACTCATGACAAGTTCTAGTTAAAAAAGGCTCTGGCATTCAGGTGAAAAGGGCAGAGGAGAGAGGATTATAGCAGAAGAAAGATGAAGGACCGAACATAGCAGAGCAAAGCAAGAGAAATATTAACCCCCAAAATGTATCATTCTCAATACAAACTGAATAATCAACATTTGTGTTATGTCTTGCTTTTCAAAACAGTATGTCATTTATTATTACATAGATAAACAGCACACTCTCTAAATGTTGCATATTAAAGTGTGTGTTCCAGGCAATAGTTTTGACAAAAAGTGAAAAATTCAGTACTCCTTCAGAACAATCAATATTGTATTGTTTTAAACTGTAAATGTTGTTCCTTCCTTCAGCACATCAATGTTAATGAAGTATTGTCTATACCAAATGCATGTGATGAAGTACCATATGAGCAGAACATAATCACCTGAATGTCAGGATGGAAGCACGACGTCCCACACACACCATGAGTGGCAGGACACTGCAAGTAGAAACATCTGAAGCTTATACCACCTGACTCTTCCCCCACAGAGGATGTGACCCCTGTTGACCCAACGTCACATGGCCTCAGGGTCCTTCTTAAGACATCATAGCCCAGCATGATCCCACTGGGTCTGTCTGGAGGGGACCAGTCCAACCTCACCATCCTGTGAGAGAGAGAGAGAGAGAGAGAGAGAGAGAGAGAGAGAGAGAGAGAGAGAGAGAGAGAGAGAGAGAGAGAGAGAGAGAGAGAGAGAGTTCTCCTTCACACTCCTTTCACACTGCCGAGAGGCACACAAAAACTTTGTCATACCCAAACACACACACACATGCATCCATGCATGGTTAATGCCTGACAAAGTTGAGTTACAGTGTCAGGGTGTGTGTGTCTTTATACACTTCTCACTATTGATTTTCCTCTTTTTTTATCTCTGACATCTTTGGCAGAGGGAAGACCTGTGTAGTAACACACAGAGTTACAACTTCCAGAGTCTTCTAGACAGAAAATAATCCACAAATCACTACTTCCTCTGCAACTGTAAGATTTGCAACATTGAGATTTAGGTCAAACGTGGGAAGCAGAGCATTTTAAGGGTCATTAAATTCAACCTGACTGCAAATAAAATGTCAGTTTACCATCACATTTGTATTAATTTTAAGTATTAATAACTTCAAGGTAATATGTTACAGTATTATTATATAGTTAAAATACTGTAATACATTAGTATATCTGTATAGTGTATATTAGTGTAAAATCTGGTGTAACAACTGAAATTGTGTAATACAAACAATGTATAATGTTATTCTTTATTGATATAGAGGTTACAAGTGCTGATTAAAATTACATTTTCATTTAGTCCTGTTGTATATAGCCCACGTCTTGTGCTGCCTTCACAAGACAAAATAGCTCAACCATTTACTCTGTTAGTGCCAGCTGTATTGATTCTGTTGTGTCAAAACATGCAAACCAACCTTTTGCGCTGCAGATAAACATTAACGATTACTACAGTCAAACCAACGGCTATACAGTTTCATGAACCTCAAACCTGGCATGGTTAAGATGAAATAAAGTAGAGAGAACATGCAGAAAGAATAACAAAAACAACATGCAGTACATCACTGTATTACCTGGGGCTGATCACGTGTGCGTGCGGTGTGGCCAGGTCGGCAGGTATGTCCTCCACAGTAGTTGTCTGAGTAACGTTACTCCGCACACATGCATACACAGTACACACCTCCACCTGAAATACACAAACAAAACAGACAACAACATAATGCACATGTTTGTGTGTCTACCTTTCTGTGTGCATATCTGCTTTTGTTTGTGTGTGTACCTGTACGTTGTAGACAGTAAAAGGCCGCAGGTCCCCCAGCAGGTAGGACCCTGAGCTGTTGTCTGCACTGCCATGAAGACGGTCATTAAGGTAGATGTAGTAACCAGTAATGGCTCCATTGGGCCGTAGAGGAGGAAACCAGAGCACACGTACTGTGCTGCTGTTAACTGGAACCACCTCTGGGGTTGACATCCCGTCTGGCTCTGAGGATGGCACATGTGAGTACGGAGACCCAAAATTGTTTGATTCTTAAAGAACAACAGAATGTTTTACAGCTTGAAGAGACAAAGATATGAAGATATGAGACGTGGTCATCTTCAAACATGCACGTTTGAGTTGTGGTATGAAACCAATGCTCTCAACGTCACACAATTAAGCTTTTACATATAGACCATCTCGACTGTTGCAAAAAATGATATTGGTGGTTTCCGAGGCACATTTTCACACAAATTTATTTGACAACTGCTTGTACACAGTGCTTTTTTACACAAAAAACCACACAACTAAATCTTTAAAATGTCTTTAAACTGTGCTGCATTAGTGATCAGGCCAGGCTTGTAAAAGTCAAAAAGAAAAGGCGATGTTAAAACTATGTGCTGTGACTATGAGATCATGAGTATGCGCTGACATTTTATAACAGACATGTAAGATTAATAAATCTAGGCATACACCTTTAACCATCTCTACTCAAGAGGTGTATGAACATGAATGTGTGTGAGAGGGATAGAGATGGGCACACAGCACGACAGAGAATGTGTTTGTGTGTGTGACACAGAAATAAACAGGAATGTGTGTCGGTGTGCCTATAAGGCAGGGTGTTGTTAGTCTAGAGACGGAGGGAGACCACCTGTCCGTCTGTGTGTGTGTGTGTGTGTGCAGTATAGCGTTGATAATGCTATCCAGCAGTAAATGAAATGTAGGACAGTGGGCTGGGTTTAGGTAGGTGCATTGGCAGCAAATGAATTGGGTTAACTTCACTTACCTGAGTGCGTTTTCACTAAGAATAGATTGATTCTGCATGATCAGCTCACTCTCTCAATTTTTCTCTGTCTCACAGGCAGAAGTGAATGACAGTCTCTACCTTTCTGTCTTTCTATTGTCCTGTCAGTCAAATTCCCTGACTTCTTTTAATTCCCTTAGTTCACTCCTCTAAGAATTCCTCTTAATCAACTCCTATACTATTATAACCTATAGGACATGAGTTAAAGATGAATAGGCAATAGGAATGAGTGAATGGCAGAGACAGTGAAGGACATGGGAAAATCTGACAAAGATATAATCAGTAAAAAAGAAGATATATAGACATTGACCAAAATTTAAAGGCAGAGTGGGGGAAAGAACAAGGAATATTGTTAATTTAACTGTACAACGAAATCAAGTTGTGTGTAGAAAAGTGAGAGAGAGAACCAAACAGAGGGAAATAATATGAAAGGTGGTGTGTGAGAGAGGTAATCATACAGACTCCATCTATTATTCTAAGTGAAAATGCACTCAGCTAAGAGAAGTTAACCCAATTCATTTGCTGCCAATGCACTTACCTAAACCCAACCTACTGCTCTACATTTCATTTACTGCAGGATGACATTATCAACGCAATACTGCACACTGAGCTTCTTTCACTCATACACACACAGACACGCACACACATTTTACTTGCCAATTAGTCCGGATGTTAGCATTGCCCTATAGATTGCGGGCCATGTTAGGATGGTTGGTAGGGTTGAGCTGCATTAGTTAAAATATATTTGGCCTTGGTCTGTGTGTGTGTATATGTGTGTGTGTGTGTGCACTCTTATGGCTGTAAAATAATGAAATTACCTCCAGAGCCCTCTCAGTTAAACGAGCCGTGCTTTGCCTTTAGCACCTAATGATTTTCTAATGTTTTTAATGCACTTTTTATTATACTGCTCAGATTAGAGGGAAAGAGAGAAGCCTTTGACATACTGTATGATTATACTGAAAAAGAAATAGAACTGCAAGGGGAAAAAAGAGAAAGAAAGATGTTTAGAAAGAGATTCAGAATGAAATGGAGACAGAAAGAAAACAACAGACAGAGTGAATGTCCTTTGACATATGATTACATAGAGTGATTTAAAAGCTAACTTTTAAATGCTGAGAGACTGGGCTGAGAGTTGGAGAGGGAAATGGAGAGAAAAGTTGTGATGACAGTTTGATAGCCTGTGCAATTCAGAGCTATAGATAGTAAACGCTGACCCTACCTGAAAAGGGAAATACTAGTAGATTTGAGAACTGATATCTCATACTGACTCATATTTCATTAAATACACTCTCTCAAAGCTGCAGAAAATTACATCCTGATAAAGTCTCAGGTGCTTATTTTACAACAGATTATGCAGAGACGGCTAAAGCTGTGAGACCTCTATCAACGAGGTGTCATAGTGATGTCTCTGCATGTTTCCCATTTCAACATAAGGGACATATATGATTTCTCTTATTTTAGGATAGATTTGTTTTTTATAGAATTTTAGAGCTTTTTTTTGGAAAAGATGATGATATATGTGATATATTGTAACTGTAAAATAAAGTATAGTAATTATAGCCTGCATAAGACATGGGAACAGCCATGTTTGCTGTCTTTGACAGGTAGAACACTGCTTGTGTATGTGGCTGTGTGCAGTTTGCATGTGTTTGTCTGCGTGTGGTGCCAACAAGCATTTTACAACACCTTAAATCTGCTTCACACACACACTTTGTATTGATTTCATGCCTCACTACATGATGTGTTTAACATCTCCTGTAGCACAGAGAGGCAGAGAAACACACATTAACAAAGACACCTCTCTTGGATGTATTGAATTTGTATACTGTACATGACACACTCATACACACATAACAGTATTTGCACAATAATATCCTCACACATATAGGAAGTAAGAAGGCAAACTTTAACCAACTTCTAAAAACAATTGTTGGGCGAATATTACACAGATATACAGTACACATACCTCCATCCTCTGTGGTGACGTTAACTGTTGCCTTAGATGTATTATGTGCTCCGTTGGACACCTGTACAGATAACAGATATGTCGTGCTGGGCCAAAGGTCACTTATTACTGTGGAGATGATCTCACAGGGGAAAGCCAAAATTTGACTTGACTGGGCAGACACTATTGTCAGAAAGTAAGATTCCACCTCTCCTTGTAGATCTTGCAAAGCTGAGAAAGACACAACAGGAGAGGAAGAAGAGTAAGGGAGCAGAAAAAAAAACCCACATCATTTTCAGTCTCTAATTTCACTGTTTTGTAATTGTCAAGTCACAGAACAATCTTTGTAAAATATACGGCCATGAAAGACCTTTGCTGGGCAGACTGTGTGTTTGAGTGTGTGTGTTTAAGAAAGAGGGTAATCTTACAGGGTTGTGTCCAGTTGACTTGTACAGCAGTGTGATTGATAGCGTAGGCAGACAAAGATGGAGGGTGGTGGGGAACCCCCGCCATGGTCACTGCCGTAACAATTTCTCCTGAGGAGTAGCCCACGTCATTATGTACCACTAACTGGTACTGGTAACGGGTAAATCTGTTGAGAGACAATATTGGTGGTTTTGATAAGGGGGCTACAATATGTTTTACTTTCCCTGTGAGTTAAAAGTTACTATTGTTGCTGAGAAATATATTCAAGATTCTGAATAAAATCTTCGCTTAAGGTCAGCCCTAAAATATTATGGAGTACCATGGGGAAACAGTCTCGAGACTCACCCAATCATTGAATGGCTCGTTGATTTTCATCTGAGAGGATTAGTGTCCAGGATTTATGCTAAATTGATGCAAGTATCTGTAGGAGAACTCCCAATAGTAAAGAAATGGGAGCGAGAGCTGAGCCCGGAGGGGAATGTAATTAATTGGGAGACAGTTTGGGACAACATTTCCCACTGTTCCAAGAACCCAAATCACCAGCAGATCCACTTCAACATATGTCATAGGACATATTGGACACCTCAGAAGAGATATGTCTCCAAAGGCATTCCCACTCCCTATTGCACATTCTGTCAACCTGAACAAACTGGAACTTTCCTACACATGGTCTGGGAGTGTGAACAGGTGCATGAGTTTTGGAATAAATATGATATATAATCAATAATATCTAATGTGATAGGATGTCGAATTCCTACTGACCCGATTGTTTTGTTACTTAATGACGACTCTAAATTACACCAGCTTGGGAGGCAGAAGAAAATTTGGCTAGCCGGCTCAACCGCGACCAAGAAAATGATAGCTCAGCGCTGGCCCCCCCACCCCCACTTGCTTTGTGTAAAATAGTGGTTGTGCTTGAGCTCTCTACAGCAAGGATTAACAAAGCCAAATCATCGACTATAGACCTATGGAAAAACGCAGCACCACAAGTATCAGTCCTACTGACCTCAGCATCACAAGAAGTAGAGGAGAGTGACTAGGCAAAGTGTGATTTCTGATTCCTGTTTTTGTTGTTTGTTTGTTTTCTTTTCTTGTGACCGCAGAGGGTGGGGGGTGGAAGAGGGTTGTTATTCTTGTTCAATTGTGTTTGTATGTTCTGTATGTTTAAAAATATAAAAAACAATAATAAATTGATCATAAAAAAAAAGATTATGAATAAAAGGCTTAAAAATAACAAATGCTAAAACAGACAAGCTCCTTGTACAAGTACTGACTTGTGAATCAATCCTCCACTAAAGGAATTAACAGAAATAACAGATATGATAGTGATGCTCTATAAGTGCAATGTGGGGGATCTTAATTTCAGTCGCATTTACCTTTATCTATTTTTTTACTGTAAAGTTACTGTTAGTCCTGCTAATATGGTAACTTCTATTAAACAAACACAAATTACATTCTTATAAAGTACTTTCAAACAACATTAAAATAATCCTGCAAAGTGAAAAGAGCTGACATGTTGAAAACTTTGCAACTTGAATAAAGCACAGTAGAGCCATAAACCCGAAAAGAGTACACACAGAGCCGTTTAGCAAGCATAGAGGGAAAAAAAATTAGCTTCCACCAAGTGCCAAACTGAGATTAGGGAACGCTGTGTGAAAAACAATTTAATTCTTTGGGATATTTGCTTAATGTATCTTTGAGCGGTATTAAAAGATCGGCATCAGCACCAGCTCGCCGATCGGCTCTGCACACACAGTTTGCTGCCGCGCCGGCGTTTGCTCTAGAGCTCATTTCCGTAATCTCACCTGCTTAGGCCTTTATCTTGGTAGAACAATTTGGTGCCGGAGTAAACATGGAGCCAGCGATGGAGATCTTCAGAGGGGGGAGGGGACATGGCTGTTACCGTAGGGACCGTGGCGATGGCCAGGGGCTGGTGGGTTTTACGTCTGAGCAACTTGTATCTGAAGGGAAAATTTGAATAAAAGAAAACACACACACACATGGTTGGATGTTTAGGAATGCATTAACACCCAACACATGTTTCATAAATGCAGCAATATGAGCACACAGACAGACACTGTACCCACATGATGGTAATACATACATGCCTGCATACGGACACAAAAACATAGACACAATTTTAAACTGACTCTTCTCCTTATCGCTCATTTCCTCCTCTTCTGCTGTTTTTCATCATCTCTATTCTTTTGCGTTCACTGTATCTCACCCCTCCCTCTGTTGTTTTTTTCTGCAGGGTTTGTGTTTTCCTCTCCCTACAGTGATGCTAATTTCTGCTGTAATCAGAAGAGAAGGGCTTAATGCCGCCTTTTAACAAACCCACTTAGACAAACACACAGAGCTGAGCAGAGCAGAACAGAGACATGCATTTTAATCGCCTGCCAGGAAAATGGACCTTTATTTTAGCCCTAATCACCGACAGAGTAGGACAGGACAGAACAAAACGAACCAGAATGTGCAATAGGACTGAGAAAAAACTGATTAAAAAATTCACAGCACTTAGCTCATTACCAGGGCACTCACGTTAGCAGCTTGTAAAGTGTCCCTATCTGCTTGTTTGCTTAAGTTTTTCAGCAACAATTTAACATCTCCAGCGTTTGTCTCTCAATAACAACATGCTGTAGATGTCAGTGTTGGCTGCCTGGTTTCTAACTTTGGGCTTTAGCTAATTAATAAAAACACAGGGTTGATTCAAATTATGTAAAGCTATGACCGTTACATAGATTGGGGTCCACTCATATTAGCTCTTGATAATTACTAGTATTGGATTTTGGATCTGTATTTTCATGTACAGAACTATTTTAAACCGTCTTCTTCTTACTTTTCTTTGACTTGGTTAAATTCCTACGACCTTCAGAAAGCAATAGAAGCAATCTGTTTGGTTCTGTGTATTTTGAAAGCAGTTATGCATGCCTGATTGATAGTGGGAATGTTGACTGAATCATGTTAAGATTACTGATGTGGACAGGTATATCATACCTGGATACCATGTATATTTCATTGTGATATTTTATATTAATTAAATGGTGCGAATTCTGAATAATAAAAGTATCTCCATTTAACAGACTTATCATCCTCCCTCTGTCATTTTGTACTTTATGTTATCCCCTTGTTTATACATGTTCGGACAGCAGATTGGTCAATGGGCCAATTCAAAATAATTATCCTTGATTGATATTGACAGACATTTTAAATGTGACTAAACATAATTCTATCCGAATGTTGCACACGTTTCGTTGTGCCAGTAAATGTAATGAAGTTATTGAAGAGCAATAGTACAGTTTTACACTACTGCATTCCTTAAGAAAAGTAATGTGATTACAGTAAACCACTGGATGTGTCTTCATTACAGACCAAATGTATGTTCTTAAGCTCTTGTCATTTAAAATTACTTTTGTACTAGTGTTACTATTGGTCGATTGGTTGATGAGATAGAAAAACAAGGGAATTTGTTAGTGATGGTGCATCATGGCATCAGTGTTTTATATTAATATACTGTATGTTCAACTTACAGTAAGCAGCAATGTGGAATGCCATCTAAGCCCAGTGGTCTAAGACTCACATCATGTAACTATGCCACCTTTGGTATGGATTCTGTGTAATATCCATCTTACCTGATGTTAGGTCCATTGGGCCTGCTTGGTGGTTGCCAGGAAATGGCCAGGAAGGACTCACTCACTGCCACTACAGACAGTGGTTCAAGGCCTTCGGGGGTTGTGGGTAATGTAGTAGCAGGTATAGGCAGGCTTTCTGTACAACCTCCAACATGTCCACCACCGTTGGAACACGCCAACACAGTAATACTGTAGTTTGTGTATGGAATGAGGTCAGTTATTGTGACAATGAGCTCAGAAGCATTGTCACTGTCATGGAAGATGCGGGGTTCTGGGAGGCGGATCTCATAGCCGTGGATTTCTCCATTGGGAATAAGAGGAGGCGACCATGCGACCTGAAACATAATTGTGTTAGATTTAAGTTCTGGGTTGTTCATTTCAAATAAAGTATCCGGATAAATCAGAGTACAGAGAAAACTAAAGGCCTAGTTCACTTAATCCTAACTGTCCTATCATTATCCCTGAAAAGCCATCTCATTGGTTGGCTGGACATTCTAAATGTTCTTGGCATGCTGAGGACGGCAGAAAGCTTTTAGATGGATGAACTACAGGAAGTTATGGCAAAGTGTGTGAATGTGTGTGCATGTGCAGAGCTTGCATTGTGTGCTAATGCAAACACATATCTACATCACAGTGTAAATGCATGTGTAGTCAGTTAAGTGCTACCAGTGATATTGTGCAGCTAGTATCCATGTGTGCATACAATGTCACCTGGGTATGTATGTGTGTGTGTGTGTGTGTGTGTGTGTGTGTGTGTGTGTGTGAGAAACTCTGTTGTGGGGAAAGATAACCTGAGCAGAAGATTCTTTTCATCAAATTTAAAACAGGGTATACCCACACACAAACACATGCACATGCACAAACACCATGCTAAAATAATGAAAACGGCTGGTAATGGAATTGCTGTATGCAAAAACAAAAGCTTGCTGTTGTTGAGCACTGCATCTGATTTGGAAACAGTTCAGTCTGTCAGCATTTCAGAGTGAAGATGAAGGTAACTGGCACACACACACACGCAGACACACTCACTCACTCACACAAACACACACTCACTCACTCACTCACTCACTCACACGCACGCACGCACGCACGCACACACACACTCACTCACTCACTCACTCACTCACTCACTCACTCTCACACACACACACACACACACACACACACACACACACACACACACACACACACACACACACGTTTGAATTACAGATATCTATACAATTAATGTTTTGTTTATATATCCACACAAAAACACAGTTACACCTAAATTCAACAATTGCACACACACACAACACACACACACACACACACACACACACACACACACACACAGTGTTCAGAGCTTGTTAAGACTTATGCGTTTAGGTGATTAAGTGGTCAATGTTGATGAGAGTATTATGAATGGACGTCAAGAATAATTATTTCTCATGCAACCTTGATATTCATTTAACAAGTGACACTGTGAGGTGATACAGGACACACACACACACCCACGCACACTGTGAGCCACACACACAACCACATATGGGCAGGGTCATGTTGAGTTAGGTAGCTCATTTCCCAAAGTGCGTGTTGGGTGTGCTTTGTGGTGGAAGTCATTTACAGATTGAATAGCCTGATGTAATCTGGAAATGGTGAAGACAGCAGAGACCCTGGGCTGACACAGAGCACTGGGGCTAAGGCCAGTACAGTATGTGTGTGTGTGTGTTTGTATATTTGTGTATGTGTATATGAGTGAGAGACAGAGAGAGAGCAGATAGAGAAAGAGAAAGAGAGAGAGAGAGAGAGACAGATAATAAAGTTGGTAGTGAGAGAGAATAGGTGTGTGTGTAAGGACATGGTGCACGTGTTATGTTTGTGTGTCTTTGTGCATCTATACTATTATACTCAGAAAAAAACTCAAAGGCACTGAGAGTGCCAACCTATACAGCTGACAATACAATAAGTACAATACATACAATTAGAGTGGTTACCTTTTCAGACATTGCCTGTCTTTCTTTAAAGTTTTTTTTGTACCAAACCCTAAAGCTATTTTGTATCTGTGATCTCATTTTGCTTTATTGTATAGATCTCTTTTTAACAATGAAGTCAAATACAAAACCTGCATTACAACAATCTATGTGTTGTGTATCTCCATCCCTTACTGACTCATACACACACATCACTAACTATTTCACTCACAATCTGATAAAGCCAAAAGGACATAGTCTGTGAATAACAGAGATGCCATCTTAATATCAGAGATGCAGACATTCAGTAGACTTCACCTTGATATCCTGACCAGGAGTATCACTACATAAAAAGAACATGCAAAACATGCAAATTGAAAAGAAAATATAAAAGAGGGAAAGTGAATATCTTGATGAGCATGAAGTGAGGTGAAAAATAAATCATTTAGAGAATGAAGGAAGATACTCGAAATCCTGTCTGTTTTGTCAAGGTTAAATTCGTAACCAGGAAGCAGCCTGCCTGTCTGTCCAATTAGCAACAACCAGGAAGGAACACTTTTCTTCTGAGACCTATGACCCCTAAAGCTGTGCTGCTGCAGAGATGACAGGGGCGGTTCTGAAATTATGACAGGCATTAGCATTTTCCTGCAGTTAGCATTAGTGTGGGGCTGTGACTGCATATGTGTGTGTGTGTGTGTGTGTGTGTGTGTGTGTGTGTGTGTGTGTGTGTGTGTGTGTGCATGCATACAATATTGTTTCAGTGGCTTTCATTGATGGGCCTTGATGTGGGATTAGCCAGCGGTGGAACTTAACTCTGGCCCCTCCTTCAAAATGGCCGACAGGAAGGAAGCTGCCTCAGACAGGGTCACAGCCCCTCCCATTTTCCGAAGGGGACCTTGAGATAAATGTTTTTCTTTCTCATTAAATCTCAAGAAGGAAAGACAGAGGAATCAGTGTGACATTGCTTTGTCTTTTGTACTCCGAGTGACTGAAGTTGCATTATATTTTTTGTGTATTTTCTGTTTAAATTCTAAATGCTGATATTCTGAAACCTTCTATCAGTTGAATGCAATAGGAGATATTCTAATTCACTAGGAGTAGCAGCATGGCTGACTTAGATTATATTTGTGTGCTTCAAGAATATGTCAGGCTCTTGTGACCTTCTATCAGTTGAATGCAATAGGAGATATTCTAATTCACTATGAGTAGCAGCATGGCTGACTTAGATTATATTTGTGTGCTTCAAGAATATGTCAGGCTCTTGTGATCTCATGCCAGATCTAAGAGGGTTTTAGTGAACCTGAGAGAAGTCAGCTTTAAAAAAGGCATCCATACCTGAAGTGACTCTGGCCCCAAGACCTTCACCCTTGGTGGACTGAGACCAGCTGGCCGAGAAGGTCTGGTGGTGATATTGACCCAGGGTCCTGCAAGTATGTAACAATATGTGGTTAAAGATCATACTGCAAAACAACAAAGGCTGGAAACATTTATCTTAACGTTTGACACAAAGCAGTGAAGTAAAGCTGGCACTAGACTAGACTAAATTGCAATATATATACTTCTTGGGCAGATTTAATATTAATTATGCCCTTACCTGTGGTGTTGCCAGCCTGATTATGGAGCACAAGTCGATACTGGTAGCTAGTCCAGGGACTGAGAGCTGATGAAGAGTCCAGGAAGGAAAGAGGGGAAGGGTCTGGTGGGAGATGGCCCACTGTGGAGACTTGTTTGGTCCCAGCAACTCTGCGCTCAATCAGCCACCTATGGCCAGCACAAGATACATTGGAATTTGTATACAAATACTGTAGGAGTGTTACAGAGGGATTGAAGTGTAAGCATGTGATCATCTCTCACCGCTCCAGTGGTCCATTGGTCCAATCCGGTGCACCCCAGGACAAGAGAACAGAGGTGGGGGTGTCAGAGTAAAGGTGAGGGGCAGGAACCCCTTCAGGGGGAGCTGGGAGGGTACGAAAGTCCTGAGACATCCCAGACACTGAACAACCCGCACTGGTGCATGCCTCCACCTAGATGTTGGAGAACAATTTTGTCACATCCCAATGTGATTTGTATTTCTAGAGTTATCATTGTAAGGCTAGACGTTTTTCATTCAGTCAGTAAATCACCAATTGATAGTGATAAAAACAGGATTTATTCTATTATTTCTCTGTCAATGATTTTCAATTCTGACACCTTCAACTGCCATGCTACAATGACTGTGGAAACAAAAAGAAAAATAAAGGGGTGCTGCAACATCAAAAATTAATTTAGAAATTCAGCCTCATCTGTGACTGGATACACATATGATTATTCAATTGCTAATAAAAAAATATAACTACTGTATATTCATCATAACATACTCAGATTGGAAAATAGACTACTTAGGGATCTTTTGGTATTTATGGAATGGACCACCGGAGGAAAATAGGGGAGGGTCATGTGTTTTTATTCTTTGTTGATGGGAGGGTCATCACTTTTTTTTTTTTTTTTACGGGAGGGTCTCCCAACTTTTGTATTCATGAGAAGAGCAAAATTTGAAAAGTGGCTTGTTTGGTGCATATTTATCCATGTAGCTCCATGTAGCTCTCATGTCATGGCTGTAAAAGAGAAATGGAAATCTGTACAGCTTTGCCAAGCGCAAATCAGTACAACAAATTATTGGGGTGGGTCATCCTTTTTCTCCTGATCATGTTGGAGGGTCATCCAAAATGTATTGCTGATGAAGGGAGGGTCAGGTCGATTTTGAGTAAAGGTCCCAAAACTCCTCCGGTGGCCCCTTAAATAAATAACAAACAGTCCCTTACTGTATTTGTGACACAATAACTGTTTTACTATATTTGACATTTTAAATGGCATAATATAATGTTGAATCTATCACACTATACAGTGCGGTACAGTATTGTGTTCTCCCATAGTATCATTCTAATATATTGTACCTGGAGGCTGTAAGCCTGGTATGGCCGTAGGTCGTGGAAAGTGTAGCTAGTGGTGTTCCCTGGAACCGTGACTGATAGAAGGGATGCACTTGAATCTGAAGCTGCACTAAAGAAACCAGAAATGCTGTGAAAGGAGTCTTGTTTTACAATATGTTCAGTATTCAAGCTGGTTGCATTGTATTCTGGGTGTGGCAGTAAAAGACTGGGGCTTGGGTTTACACTGGCAGTATTTGGTTCAGTGGGGTGGAATGAGATGGAAGCGGGGCCTTGGCTTGCATTGCTTACACCAGTGGATTCAATTTGGTTGTCTTCTGCAATTCCAGGCCTCAAGCTAGTGAAAGGGTGAGGGAGGAGGTTGGGTCTAGTGCCATGAATTGTGCTTGAGCTGTCATTACTGCCTGTGTTGACAGTGGACATGGACATGTGGCTTGAGCCTTTAGTGGTAAGATTGGATGTTGACCTGAGGTCATGACCTGAGTTGAGATATGCACCCTCAGTGCTGGTCAATAGGCTTGGGTTACGACCAGAGCTGGAGTTGAGGGTTGTGCTGGTACTGGAGACTGAGCTGGGATTGAAATCTAAAGAAGCGATGGAGCTGGGGCAAAGATAGAGGATATACTTGATGATAATGCCATTTGGCTGGGAGGGAGGAACCCAGCTAATTGTTACACTTCGAGGGTAGAGCCCAGATACAGCTGGAGTGTCCAAGGGTCCTGGACCTGGGGATAAAGAGAAAGAAATGGATAAATGAGAAGGAGAGGAAAAGAAAACAGGCCAGAGATAAATATACTTTTGGTGTGTGTGTGTGCTTATAAGAGAGTGAGAGAAAAAAGAGGAGGGGAATTTGTTCTAAAGAATTATTTGACAAGTAACATCAAGAATGACATCAGAAGGACAAAGAGTGATTTTGCCATCCCTATCCAAGGGATTAACATGGAAACACTCTCTCTCTCAATTTCTCCCCCTGAGCAAACCGAGATTATATTTATGGATTTATGCTGTACTTGACTTGAATATGAGTCTGTGCATCTTTCAGCCGAGAATTCAATGAGGTAATGTGTAGGCCAGGCTGGACTGCTGGAAACACTGTAGTCTTTGCTAAACACAAATATATGACATACACATGCATTCATTTTAGTAATTACAAAGAGCGATACAAGTGGGGCATTGTATATATAAGTAATTTACTTCAAGTTTGATGAAATAAGTTTAAATGGAAAAGGTCAGGTTACCAAATTTTGTGCAAATGTTTTATCTTTTTTGTTTGTGCTGTGGTCTCAAGTACATTTCTAATTTGGGTCTACTGTGTATTCATGTTCACTGCCTTAAATTCTTATGTCCAGAGGCGAAATGATGCTCACTAGTATTAGAAGTATGGCAGACAGAGATGCACATCAGAAGGCCACAGGCACACACAGTCACATGATTTGCACATGACTATGCACGGATATGAACCTGCACAAGACTAGTCAGAAGGATATTTCACTCCGTGGTAGCTCATTTGAAGGTAATGCCCCTTTCCCCCTCCTCCCTCAGCATTTACATCCCACTGTACTGCTCTATAATGGACACACACAGATGTGTGTCTATATACGTAGACACACACGCTTCCTGACACACACTCACATGCCCACACCCACAGTGATGCAGTATACCAGTAATGGTGCTGTGTGAAGGGCAAGCAGATCAAGGTGACTGAGCGGACTGAGGGAGCGTGCTGCGTCGCTAAGTGCTACCGCTAACCGCTAACGGCTTTCCCAGATGGCGGTGTTTGTGTGTATGTGTGTGTGTGTGTGTGTAAGAGAGAGACAGAGAGTGCGAGGGTGAAAGAAGATGAGCGGTTGAGAGTATGCATGCATGACTGTGTGAGAGATAAAGTGTGCAAGTATGTATTTGTGTATGTCAGCATGCGTGCATATAAGACAGCGGTTGTGTAAGAATGTGTGTATTTTCTGTATGTATGTGTGTATGTATCTACTAAGTGATAGGCCTTACTTAATACAGACTGAGATGTCATCTAACATTCGGTGTTTGGCCAAGGACGCTCCAGTTCTCCTAAAAGTTTAAAATGCCTCTTAGGGCCCTATCTTGCACTCAGCGCAATTGACTTTGTACACCGACGCATGTATCATTCCTATTTTGCACCTGACGCACAGCAGACTTTTCCCTCCACAGACACGGGGGCGGTTCAGCAAAAAGAAGAGGCGTGTTCAGGCGCAAACGTTCCCTGGTGCTATTTTGCAGTTTCAGAAAACAATTCCACCACAGACCAGGAAAAACCTGGTCTAAAGTCAGTGGCGCGTTATTCAGATGCTATTTTAGGAGCGCATGCTTGGCCATAATGTAGCGTGTGCACAACGCGCATACACTTTGCTTCTCTCATCTACATGGACGCAGCAGTTCCCATTTTTGCAAACCATACATAATTACAAGGAAAATATTACTGAAAATGCGCTTCAGGTGTTTGGATAGGTCAGGAGGCACTTTACAGTACAGTCCTCAAAAAGTCGCAGCATTCTTTGTGGCTTGTTGTGTTTTACACAACATTTCCATGAATCATGGATGTGTTGATGACGTTAATGAGGAAATATTAGAGGACTTAAAGGGAAACTTCACCGATTAGCATTAAGCTTTGTATCAGTAGAAACCTGGTAGTATTTTTGAATGACCATGCTTCCCTCCCTCATGTCCCCCTGAGAGGGGAGATCTCTGTATTATGGGTCTGGAAAAAAACCTCAGATGACGCAAAATGACGATTTTTGCGTCATCTGAGGCTTTTTGCCCAGAGGCAAAAGACTACAGTCTATATTAGGAGCCACTTCCGCATAGCCCAAAGGGGGTTGGACTGTCGGCTTTTTCCGGAGATTGCCGAGGAAAAAACGAGTGTCAGCCATCTTGAATCCTCGCTTAGCTTCTCAGCAGGAGCAGAAACTGTTCATCCCGACGGAAATTTTAGAACAACAATTATGTGCATTCAAACTACCACACACGTGTACCACCGGGATACATTGGAACACATCGGAGAATATGCAGGACACTTTATTACGGACGCAATACTCCACACACTATGCGAGCTTTGCCTGCACGGAGACCAGCGGTGGTGCTCGATTCCTGTGGCCGGTGAGGAGACCTCATCAGTGGGGAGCGTTGAACGAGTGTGCCGGTGGAAAGATAACGCTAGCCAGCCACCTGTTCACCAATCCTGCTTGCAAGTGTCCGCTCATTAAACAAACTGGACTACATCCAACTTCAACGAAACTCCCAACGCGAGTTCAGAGACTGCTGTGTTTTTGTTGTTGTGGAAATATTGCTGTGGACAATCCAGCCTGCTGTCACCGGGTAAGACTACTAGTGGAGGTGGGCTGTGTTACTGCCTGTTGCAGAAATGGGGTGATTTGTATCCAACTAACTGCTAACTGCTGGTGGAGTTTGTGACTGTAAAATGCCGACAATTCTAGCTACATCCCACGCAAATGTACGGCTGTGTTCATACTCGATGTTTATACCACAGCCCACCAAGAGCTAATGCTAGTAGCTATGTGTTAGCCTTCTTTTATTACATGGCTTGGTTGAATTCTAATGTAGAATGCGGTCTGTTATTTCTTGATAACAGACCGCTGCTAAGGATAACACACATTGTTGCCATGCATAGCAGAGCGTTGCCATGGACACAGTTATGTTCACTCTGGAGCTATCAATCAATCCGCTGAAAGAAGTCCAGATAATGTATCAGCTGTGGCAAAAAAAAAAGCATGTTTTAAATGTGTAACACCACTTGAGCCACGGTGAAACGTTTTTTCGTGTTTATGGTTGAAATGACAATAAAACACACTTGTTGAGTTGATCGTTTCACTGTCTGTCTGTAAAGGGTGGGCGTGGCTTGGCAGTGGCCTCATACAGCAGCAAAGCAAGTGCATTCTGGGATTTGGTGTCTTTCATCCATATAAGCCAAACACACATTTTCTGGCTTATCTCGGCCTAAAATGGCACCAATTTCAATTTTCTTTTCACATTTCTACTACATAAGTGACCCAATTTAAAGATATATTCAGCTTTCCAGCAGTGAAATTTCCCTTTAAGGAGACGTGGTGTTGAACTACGGCGGGATTGGACACTTGAGGGTCCTGGAGTGGCAATGCGCGATGCGCTCCTGGTGGAGCGCTTGGATGGAGATGCAGTGGGGGGAGGAGGAACAGGAGCAGGTGGTGCGTTTGGAGGCCCACGCTCCACGGCTGCAGCAATCCTCTCCAGACTTGAGGAGATGCACTCGAGAGGCAGCAGCAACATCGCCACCCAGTCAAGACGGGCATTTATTACTTTGCCGCATCCCGGACAGCTCCCGCTGGCGTGCGCCAGGCAAATCTGCCAGGAAAATCTGCCAGCCAAATCCGCCATCATAATAGCAATCCGCCATGGAACAAACACGCCTGCTCTTAAAGGGAATGTGAGATGACGCTCCGATTGGTTTATTGCACATTACGCCCAAACCACACCTAGCTACTTCAGACCAACCCATTTTAGATTTGCGTCGGGCGCAAGAGTCATTTATCCCGCCGGTATAATAGCAACAGCGCCCGAGATCCGCCCACAAAGCAACTTGCGTTTCGCGTTTGATACTTGCGTTTCAGGTTGTTAAAATAGGGCCCTTAGTCTCTTTAAACTTTTCTTCAAGTCTTTTACTAGTGTCTATGTATTGTTAAGTAAAGATTATTGTATTTTTGATATATTGTGTAGCCTGTTGTACTTGAATAGATATAGAATTTGCACTGGCAATGTAATTGCACTGACACTCTCCTGCACTACGATACCATTGCACCTTTCTGCATTTTTTCCACACCACTCCTTTAAAGTGCTCATATTATGCTTTTTGGCTTTTCCCCTTTCCTTTATTGTGTTATTTATCTTTTTGTGCACGTTGTAGGTTTACAAAGTGAAAAAGCCCAAAGTCCACCCCAAAGGGACTTACCATCTTCCAGAAAAAACACACACAAACTGCATAATATCTAATATCTTCCTTTGTATTTTTGTAGTATGTACTGTATGTGTGCGTGGATGTCATATGTCTGTGTGCCTATGTGTATATATGATGTGTATAAGCTACTGGACACCTTAATTTCCTTCTGGATAAAGTATCTCTATCTCTATCTATTTATCTATAATGCTTATCACAATTTAAATGTTTTTCTTCATACTTACTGATTTTTATACTATAATGGTCTTTTTCAGTATGTCTCCCATGTTTTAAGTTTGCTGTATATTTAGCATACAACAAACAAAAAGGAAAGCAGGCAAACTAAAAATTCCTTTGTATTTTTGTAGTATGTACTGTATGTGTGCGTGGATGTCATATGTCTGTGTGCCTATGTGTATATATGATATGTATAAGCTACTGGACACCTTAATTTCCTTCTGGATAAATAAAGTATCTCTATCTATTTATCTATAATGCTTATCACAATTTAAATGTATTTCCTCATACTTACTGATTTTTATACTATAATGGTCTTTTTCAGTATGTCTCCCATGTTTTAAGTTTGTTGTATATTTAGCATACAACAAACAAAAAGGAAAGCAGGCAAACTAAAAATTCTTTAAAATGTTGTTGGTGAGTTTACTGATAAACCCCAATGATTTATAAAAGCAACACACACACACACACACAACACACACACACACACACACACACACACACACACACACACACACACTCACTCACTCACACAATTTATATATAATGTACACACAGACACACAGAGGGGCACATCACAAGTAAAGATTCAAAGATACATAAAAAATGGCAGCCGGCCAACCAGTCACACATCTCCCACACAAATAAACAACAGTATAAAAATGGTGATGTAAAGCTTGGCTGATTTTACAGATCACAAATTGTCCCCACAACCCATACTTCTTTCTATTTGTCCTGTCTTTTCCTTCTTCTCTTTTCCTTGCTCTGACCCCTTCCTTCCCTCTCCCCCATCTCTCTCTAATTTTCTTCTGTCTCTCTCTGTTACTCAAGCTTTGTGTCGCGGTCTCTCTCCCTCTTTCACTCTCTCTCTCCCTCTCTCTGGTCTCCCTGCTAAATAAACAATGCAGAGAGTTGACCTTTTGGGTTAACAGGTTTTTATGCTAGCTCTACTCAGCACTCACACTGATTCAATTACCACCAAAGGTCCACTGAACCCCACGAATAACCAAGAAGCCCGTCTCCCTGTCTGTCTATGTTCCTATCTGCCGGCCTGTCTGCGCACCTCACTGCCTTCTTGTCTGTCTTTGTGGAGGGTTGAGGTGTCTCTCTACCCGTTTGTGGAATTAGTCATTCTGCATTCTTCTGTCTTTTTGATTATATTCTCATCTACCTTACTGTATGTCCTTCTGTCTATCTGATCAAAATGTTTGTCTGTTCCAACAGACTGAAAAAAAACACAGGAAAGAGATACACAGAGAATAAGATTACAGGTAGAAAGTCCATAATTACAAAAACACAATCCAGTCACCTTGATACAACTCCCTTCAACAACCTAAAATAACCCCCGTTGTCACCCCCCCATTCTTCCCTTATTCCCTCTCTCCTCTCCTCCCCCTCTCCCTCTAAGTGTTGAGTGTTATTTAGGCTTTACTGGCGCGTGTAAAATTCTGCAATTTGAAGGGCTGTTAAGTTTTTCAATTGAAATTTTCATTTAAGATGCAGGTGATGCTTTTTTCCTTTTTTTATTTTACTGACGCTTTACTGCTCTCTGGATAGGAGGGAGTGTTGAGGGAATGCGTAGCAACCCCTCTCTCTGGTTTCCTGACTCCTTATCTCTATTTCCCTCTTCCGCTTCTTCCTGCTCAACTCTTCCGTTTTTCTCTCATCCTTCCTTTCCCAACTGCTCTTCTTTTCCCTTGTCTCCAACTCACCTTTCCCTCCCCCATACCACTCCGACCTTTTCATTCCCCTTGCCTTTTCCTCTTTCTTTCCCCTCTCTCTTCATCCCTCCCACTGTTACTCCTCCTCTCTCCAGTAAAACACAGTAGCAGAAGGCTAAAACAGGAGTGCGGGGCCGCCAAGCCTTAAATCACATTTATAAGGATTTGGTTAGCATAGTAATAACACAATCAACTGACAAGGGCTGGGAGAGGGGGAAGGTGTGTGTGTGTGTGTGTATGTATGTGTGTGTGTGTATGTGTGTGTGCGTGTGTGTGCGCGTGTGTGTATACATGTTACGTAGCTTCTTGTGCATATTTGTGTGTATGTATGTGTAGGTAACGGCCCGTGTAGATGTAAGTGTGTACATCTGTGTGTGTCCGTGTGAAGAGAAGAGGAAGGGTATTATTTTTAGCCTCGCACAGGGTCCTGTGTGTGCATGTGTGTGTTTGTGGGCATGTGTGTATGTGGGTGACTGGGCTTTTCAAGGTGAGTCGAGGCTCCTAGGAGTCATAATGAGGACAAACGCTGAGCTTTACTGTAATCAAGATGCTTAAGACACTGTGTCAAAACGTGACAAGCAATATGGTGAGAATTTACATTGCATTTCATATCTTTACTTTTTCAGATTATTTAATGTCATTGCTGCTTTAGGAGACACTGAAGAGGCAGTGAGAAAGAGGATGATGCATGACCAAGGTCATGAGCTTGATTTGTATCCATAACATCATGAGTATACAAGATGTGCATTAGCCTTTAAGTAACCACGGCCATCACGATACCTGAAATGTCAATCACTCAACATTTTCAATATCCTTCTCAGACTCTGACTATTTGGAGTGAATTACTTAATTCCAGGTTACGTTCTGATGTATCCATGTACGAGAGAAAAAAAAAGAACACAAAAGTGCAAAGTAATATATGGCTTTCAAAAATGATGTGGAAACACAGTTTGTTGGTGTGTCAAAATATTCAAATCAGTGGGAACTGATTGGGTTTAATAGGGAACCCTACTAAGGAAGTTCTAAAAAATATTACAAAAGCTATGTGACTGCTGAGGTATCATGGTTTTATTTACATAAATGTATATTTTCCTATTAATTCTGACGGTATGTTAAAAAAAAAGCACGTAGAAATACATTCAGGTAATGAGTATACAATAGTGTACTTAAAATATACTAGTTGTCTCTTGATATGTAAAATAACAATGGGGATATGCTTACATTACTTCAACATTTCCTTGGGACAGCTAACTGAACAGAATAACGGGAAATAAGTTAGGGTTATTATTATTTTATTAATTCAGTCACTCATACATTAAATAACATGAATTCTTTGTGTTCTGTCATTACCTTGAACCTCATCTCTGTCGTGTTTTTCTCCTTCATATTTCTTCTCTCTCACTTTCTGCTTTAATTTGGTAAAACATTGCTTCTTTAATGTTCTCCGTCTCTCTCTCTCTCTCTCTCTCTCTCTCTCTCTCTCTCTCTCTCTCTCTCACTCAAACACACACACACACACACACACACACACTTTCTAAGATGGCTTGGCTAAGATCATTTTCTCAAAACGGTGCTTTATTCATGCTCCCTATAACACTCTATAACACACATACACACGTCTCCTCACACACACACACACATGCACACACACACACACATACTCTCTTAGATCACTTAGCTAGTGTGAACATGGGAGTAGACAGAGGAAAGGGAGCTGTCCAACACGGCTAGAGTTTATGTTCACAGGAGCCGTCTGTCTGTTCTGCAGCGGCAGGAATTCATAGGGACCAAATTACATTAAAAAGATGGATATAAAACTTTAATGGAATGATAAAAAGGAAAGGAGGAAGCGTGGGTCTCTCTTTCTCTGTTCTGTCATTAGCCTTCTCTTTTCTTCTCTTCCTTTTTTCCTCAATTCCTCATTTTACCTTTTTGCTCTCTCCATTTTTCTTTCCTCACTTTTTCTCTCCATTTCTTATATTCTTTTTTCTATATTCTCCTGTCTCTCTCTCCCCTTTGCTCTCTCGTAAATACTTAAGGGCTAGTCCGTCAAAAAGAAAAGGTGAGACCCACTCTGTCTCTCATTCTGCCTTTTCATGTTTGAGCGCAAATTGTTGAGAGAAAGTGGAAGAGAAAGGAAGAGGTATGACAAAAGAAAAAAGACAGACGAAAAAGAAAGATAAAAATAATGAGGTACTCAAATCCATATTACAGTATTAATGAAGGTCCATGTCAACATAGAGTACAGTATTACCAGTTCAGTAACAAAGTGGAAAGCTTGCAAGGTTACAGCTCACACCTCCAAACACACATCAGGTTAGGGGAACTCTTCTAAATGGGGTAAAACCCAAAGGACTCCACTAGAAAAAAAAATTATATTAAGATCAACTGTACTGTCACTTGAGCATGTGTATTAAGGCTTGTATGCGTTTGTGTGCACGTATGCTCAGGGATTTACTCTTTTGTAAGAGTGAATGCTGTATGTATGAACTGCACTGAACTAAGACAACAACAATTCCATAATAAATAATAGCCTTACGATACATGAGATCATACTGAATGAAATGTAAAAGTGCTCCAAAGGTTGTCATTTTTTTTAAGCTTGTGGGGGAGGAGATTAGGAGGGGAATGCAGCCTTTCCTGTCACTGCTAAGATGACGAGAGGATGGGTTTATGGTGACAAATTACACATCAATGTTAGGAAAATCCAATCTGGTCGCACTTGGCTTTCTCCCATCATGGGTTTAAATTCCTTCTTACTAAAAGCTACCTTACCTACAATGTATTCTACTATTATGCTAAAAGATTGTTTTATGCAGACTTTAAAATGACTGGCCACAATAGTATGTGCTCTACATTCATGACTGGATGTAAGATTTAATTGTAAGATGTGACACTTGATTATGAGTAATCTATTGAGATCATTATGACACAAGGAGCTGTTAAAGGGATGAATGTGTATAAAAGACTGATATAATGTAGGGCAGAGAGGAAAACAGATTGATCCATTCCACATGTTCTCACACATTATATAATTATTTCTTATATTGGCTAATGAGTTTTGTGCAAACTGGATTAAGTAGCATGCCAATGTTTTGTGCTTTTGTGTTTTATGATAAAGCATAAAACGATGTATTATTGATAGAGAGATTTGCTATGTATTCTGTTTTGTAGACTTTTTTAACTTCAACCCCACTAGTCCAGCTCCAGTTAAACAGAGATGAAAGTCGGTGGCATAAAAAAAGCAAAGAATCAGAATGTTGGGATGAGTTGGTCTGCATTAAACGTCATGATCATGTGATATTTGCTTGTGAGCATGAGTAGGTGTGTGATTGATAAGGAGGACAAGGAGGTGTGTGTGTATGACATGTGTTTCCAGTGTGTGTGTATGTGTTAGAAGGGGGTCTGAGAGAGGCAGAGAAAGGGGAAAAAGAGGAATAGAGGTTTAGCGTGCATGCGCGCGCACACACACACACACACACACACACACACACACACACACACACACACACACACACACACAGAGTAGTGTAATAAATTCACAATCCTTTTCACTCTCACATGAAAACACAATTGTACACAAACAAAAATGCAAATCTTGCCCACCTTATCTATAATTGTTGAGTACATGTAAAAACATGTAACAAAAGCTAAGTCTGTTTTAGTGTGTGTGTGTGTGTGTGTGTGTGTGTGCTAGAGGGAATTCAATTCTGAATAGCAGTGAGAAAAGCATGGGCAATAATGTAATGCATCCTAAATGTCTGCAATAGTGTGTGTCTGAATAGTTGTGTGCATGCAGCAGTGTTGTGTGAATGTGTATGTAAACGTACACTGCACGTACATGTGTACACATTACAGTGTGTATACATGTGCATGTATCTTATGTATGCAAATCTCAGTTGCTTAATGATAATGTATGTGATAATAGCGTGGTACTAATTAATTTATAACTTTGCACTGAGGAGGCTGTTCCAGTGGCTAATATGATTCTATTACAGCAATTAGCCCACAATGACACTGGCTAGGTCACTCACATACAGACACACACCTTACAGTATGCAAATTTCACTTTGTCAGTGTGTTTCACCCTATCTTGCTTGTCCCCATGTTTCATTTTTAATATGTTCTGTCTGAGTCTCTCTTCCTTATTGTCTTGATCATATTGACTGCCTCTACTAACACCAAGAAATGAATACACTTTAATAAAAGAAAACCTTGGAGACTTTCAGAGAATAAAAGAAAACTGGGCAGGGGATCTGTTTTTTAAACCACAGGCCATATGTTTAATGTGTGAGGCTATTGTTTAGATCATCACCTAAAATCAGGAGATCTGTCAAACTCCTTGACTTTAACTTTGACTCAGCAGCACTGACGGCCAACTGACAGCAAAGGCCAACTAATAACCAGCTGCTGCCAGCCATCTGTCAGCCAGTCACTTGCAAAACCTGGCTGGACTGCTGACACAAGCACCCAGGCTGCACAATTCAGTATGAAAAAACAATGCCAACAACCACTGCCAACAGGTAGCCTAAAGAACAGCTGTACTGAGTGTGTATCTGACCCACCAACAAGTTTGTTTAACCACCAATGTTTATGGTTATTTATCAATGGATTTTCTCTTGTGCTGTTTTTGCATTGTCTGTGTGCATTGAAACAGATGTAAATTGTGTAAAAGGTGTAAATGCATGCATCTGTGAGTAACAAGTATGTTACATTTTATATGTGCACTTGTATGTATGAGTCTGTGTACTTACTGTCCTCTGCGGTGCGCAGGATTGCCCAGGGCCCGACTGTCTGCCCATGTGTGTGTGAGACCACCACTCTAAACATATACTGGGTGTACGGTGACAGGCTCTCTACATGGTAGGAAAAGGTGTCTGTTGCGTTTTCCATTAGCCTAGGAGTTCATGGACACAAACACACATTTACTGACAGACATTGGGATCTTGTGAAAATATGCTGCGCTTTAATCAGACAGGTGGTCACAGAGGGACAGCAAAGAATTTACTTTACATGGTGATTTAGTACTTGCTCGTGAAAATGTATGTGTGCTGGAGCTAGAGTATTACATATCCAGTGTTCCCGATAAACGTCAACTATCAATCTAACAATCTATCTATCTATCTATCTATCTATCTATCTATCTATCTATCTATGATTCTAGTTATGCTATATTTTTATAATATAATTAAACATTTTGCAAATCTTTAATTTTTAGCTTAGCCTAAATGTTTTCTCTTTCAACTTTTTCCACCATCACCTGTTTTGCTCTTTTATGGTCAATCAGAGATTCAGCACTGGACAGCTCCTTAGAATGTGTTGGTCAGCTTTGCATGCTCATGTTACCCAAAATGTAAATATAGAATAGACCTCTACTTTTTGCTGATAACAGACAAACCGTTTAGCAGCTGTAGCACTCACTAATGTAATAATTACCTGAAAATGTAATACAATTGCACTTAACCTGAGTGGAAATGCAGTAAAACCCAATAATGAAATCATTTGAATAATGTAATGCAATGTAAATAATGTAATGTAAGACAATGTCCTGACTAATATTGTGATAACAGTTTTTCAATAAGAATAAAAACATTTCTTGGAGATTGAATCGCGACTGTTTTGCCTTCATCACTTGCTTGTGTTACGTTAGCCATCTTCTGAAGCTTTTATCATTTTCTGATGGTGTCTAATCTAACATCCACTCTGGTCTAATGGACAATCCTTGCACAACAACCAATCAGCATAGGTATGGGCGGGTTCTTTTCCAATTGATATGGATTTTAGTTATATACATCTTTGCATCTCTTGTACATTTCAAATTGGAATCAGTGTCAAATGTTATTTTCAGTAGGCTAACAACAGCTAATGACACCAACAGTATTATAAATTTTGTATATTTTCACACTTTACATTAAGAAAAGCATACTTTTTTACATTATTACATTATCCTTTAAAATGATTACATCATCAGTTTTGAAAAACAATGAAAGTTATTACAGTATTGGTAAAACATGTTATTACAATATCAATTAGAAATGAAGATGACACAGATCTTAATGACCACAAAGTAGTAATTTAGTGTTTAGTAGCAAAAGGTTACCTGTACAGGAAGGTTGCGTACTGAACATTTTGTGTATGGATTGTGGTTAGTCTATATGACATTTTTATGATGTTTTTTTTTCCTAGAAATGGAAAAGTCTAATGTGTCTCATGTTAATCTCATTTCAAGCATGTTGAATCTGTTTTATGCGTTCTTTCTAAATTAATTTTAAGTGTGATGTTATAGTGTCAGGAGATAAGTTTTATATAGTCACTAACAGTGGCTATCTTGGCAATATGTATAATATTTGTATAGCTTTTTATCATAGTCCCATGTCATACCTGATCCCATATCATATAATCAAACAAAGGAATCTGGGACAAAGTAAAAGAATATTGTCATAAATGAGGGACCGTTGACCATTTAGCATCAGATGGATAGAAGGGATGAATGAATGAATAAATCAGAGAACAATGAGATTTCCATAGTAGAGGAGGAGGAGGGCATGGCTGTCTGATATATAATACATGTAGCTAGTCATTTATTTATTACCATAGAATGAGAGCCTCCTCTTCTTGGATTAAATTGCAATTTGTTGTCAGGAAGCATGTAATGAATACATATCAGATGCACACCCTGTCTCTCTTTTTATTCTATCACATTTTCTCTACCTCTCTCTCTCTCTGCTCTGCGATTTTTTTTTGTCTTTTTGACTCTACCCCCATCTCTCCAGCTCATTTCCTCTCTGTTTTTCTGATGGTCTGTCATATTGATGTGACATTTTCAGCTGTGCTGTATAATGTACCCCTTTATATGTACATGTGTATGCATATTTGTGTGTACACATATTTTAGGTTTGTATATATGTGATACATATTTGAGAGTTTTGTATGTGTCTGTCATGCTCTGATTGCTATTTATTTATTATCACATACCTCTGTCTCAAACCACTTGCATGTGCTGTGGAAAACTGTGTGCAAACTTGTCCACTTGTTTATCTACTGTGTCTGTGCATTTTTTAAATCTAAAAATAAATGAATCTCTCTCTTACCTTAGTACAGGCCTCTGAGGAGATGTCCTCATTTGCAGGCTGTAACGCAGTGGGCCTGGTGCGTTTGAGTGGGCAGGGGCAGACCAGGATACATTTAGACTGGCACTAGTTGCATGGGCCTGCCTCGGAGGTGACAACCCATCTGGGGCTATGAAGAGAGGGAGAGACAAGATGGTAAGAGGAGGACAGGAGGAAGGAACAGGTGATGGAGGAAGGATGGAGGTGTTGAAAAAGAGATGGAGGGATGAAATGAGGACAGCTGAGGAGTAAAACAAACAAGACAGCAAGAAAACCAAACAAAAAAGTTAGATCAATGTTATACTGAGATCAATCTCATTGGTGAACTGCATCCTAAACAAATGGCACCTGCCCTCCATCTAGGAAATATGAGACAGGAGCAAAGAGAGAGAAGCTAAGAACAAAAGTGGTGGGAAAATAACAGCAAAAGAAAAAATATTCCTTGTAAAGGAGGGTGGAAGAGCCACAAAGAGTTATTATGATATACAACCACTACGATTTCTCTCTCTCTTTTATTGCTCCAACACACACACACACACACACACACACACACACACACACACACACACACACACACACACACACACACACACACACACACACACACACATACGGACACAGCGTTATGACCCCACTCTCTCAACAGTGCCCCTCTTTTCCAGCTAAGCATGATATCAGTACTAGTGTTGGAAAATCAGTAAAAACATCTTGATTCAGTATGATAGCCGTGCTCTTAACAGAAACAGAGAACGTGCAAGGAAAGATAGAATAGGAAAGCGATAAGGACAACAAATAGAAGGAGGAAATGAGAGTAGCTGTAGTGTTGACTATGACTAAAATAAGAGTAAGCCCTCCGATGTATAAAGTGATCCTTCAATCAAACACACTGCTCTCTTTCCACTACAACAAGACTGATTGCTGAAGACATCTTATCCTACAGATGGCACGCACGCACGCACGCATGCACGCACGCATGCACGCACGCATGCACGCACACACACACACACACACACACACACACACACACACACACACACACACACACACACACACACACACACACATATTTAAATGCTTTTATTTGGATCTGAAAGGCATTGCAAGAAAAAAATCCAAATACTCTGGGAAGAGTCATTGACAACGTGACAGAGGTCTACATGGCTCACATACTTTTACAGGTCTTTCCATTTCTAATACTCAACACATTAAGGATAAACAAAGCATCTCCGTCTCCATACTTGCATGCTCCCTAAGATGGCTGAAACAGAGCAAAAGTTTGCAAGTCTTTTTGCAGCCCCCCTAGCTGCATCCCCCTTATCACATTATAATGGACATGGCCTAAACTTCCAAATACCAAAGTTATTAGTTTACAGTTGGTGAATGAGATCTACCAGTGGTTGCTATTTCAATAGTTAGTTAGTTAGTTAGTTAGTTAGTAGCAAGTGTCCATATACAGATCAATACACACACACACACACACACACACACACACACACACACACACACACACACACACACACACACACACACACACACAATTTAAAAAAAAAGCCTCAAAATGCTCTTTGAACACTGGTTCAGAATATTAGTGATGGTTCACAAACATAAATCTTCACTCTAATTCACATTTATATATTGGTATGTACACAGAAACACACATTTAAAAAACATGACAGAAATACATTTTCAAATTCCCTTAAGGCCCACCTCACTGTGTTTGCGGTTTTGTCACAACCCTTACGTCCAATTTGTTCTCTTTTTGTGCATTTGTGTCTGTTGGTATGTAAGTTGTTGGGACTAAAAAGTTACTGACTAATGTTTTATCAATCTGTTTTAAAGAAAGACAGAAAACGCAGAAACAAAAGAACAAAAACTAAAAATGAATTAACCGGAATGGATTAAAAAGAAACAAAACACAGTTGAAGCAAGGCCCAGCTTTAGGTGTCACTTATATTCAGTATTTATAGATATCAAGTTCAGTCTGTGTTTCTTTTCAGTTTCTTAACTATTTTATATATACTATATTATTGCGGACGTCAACTCCACTCGATTAGAGTGTTAGAGTCACTACGCAACTACATAGTAGATCTAAAGCACTAGTGATTTCTTTGCAAGCTTAATGATTGATTTGTTGTTTTTTTTGTTTAGGATCTGCTTTTTAATAGAAATGTTTTTACAGCTAAAACAGAATTTGATACATTATCGGATCAATAAGATAAATCGATAATTTAATTAATAAAATCTTTTTGATGCCCATCCCTAGTTTTTACTTTTTAATAAAGAAGATAGTAGATCAGTATAATTGGCATTCCCTGAGTGTGTGTGTGTGTGTAATTCTTGAAACATGCATTGATTTCTGCCTCTCTGACCCACACACACATGCACAAAACACATACATCACAAAGACACACACCGTTGGTGAGCCTGTGTCTCTCTCATGCTGTGTTAGCAGGTACAATATCAGAGGTGTCACTAATCGTTTTAAACTATGCACTTTTATGTTCACTTCTCTCTCTCTGCTCTCCTCCTCCTCTGCTCTACTGTCTATTGCTCCACTATCTTCTCTCTGTTCTTTCATAGAACAAGGACGCATCAAGACAGTTTTCCTTAAAGAAGTCTAAAGAGATGCCAGAGGCACAGAGGTAGAAAGAGAGATAGAAAGAGAGGAAACGTCTGGTATTTAAAATTTATACTTTCTTATGCCTTTGTTTTGAACTTGAACAGTAGAACTTTCCGAAGACTGTCTTTTGTTGTTCTCTGACTGAGACATGGGTGTGGTGCGGTGTGGTGTTGTGTTGTGTGTATGTATTCAACACTTTTGTTAACATTAGCTAAAGTGGTAAAAATGTGTGTCTATAGGTGTATGTGTTGCGGCCTGGTTACCATTATCTCCAGACTGCTCTGATCAGCTTTGGCATTTATCAGTATGCACACTCAGCCTGCATTCTACACAATTACAAAGACACATCCACAACAAACGCACAAACGCTGTGTAAATCCAAAATATGTGTTCAGACCATTAACTGAAGTCAATGATGTGTGTGTGTGTGTGTGTGTGTGTGTGTGTGTCTGTGTTTGTCACTACTACTCATTGAATAAATGTTTTTTTCTTTTCTTTTGCATGGCACGCTATAAAAATGAACCTTTCCAGTTCATAAGAATGGCAATTAAAATCAGAGTAATGACAAAAATGTTCACCGCTTGTGTGTAGAGTTAGAAACAAAGGTACCATTATAGGCATTTAAATCAGATCATACACAATTTAGTGGAGGACAAAACCGCCTTTTTGTAATGGAGGCCATAACCATACAATTATATTTAGTTATCTTCTAAGTATGTATCTGATCAAAGATTTAGATTTCTATTGAAAATCCTGTTTGGCAGGAGAACATTTACTGTATCTGTGTCCTATTTTGTGTGTCTGTGTACCTGCTGGGGGCGTAGTAACATTGAGTGGCAGGCTCTCAGCACAACCCTTTGTGTTACAACCTCTGATCCAGAAGCTGTAGTTGGTGTAAGGCTGTAGGTCAGTCACGGACAACCAGCTGCCTGCTGCTGAACTTCCATCCAACACACCATCACCATCTAAGAGACAGAGTCACACAAAGAGACATGTAAGGTCCTAGACCAAGCATTGGGGTATATATCTGAGGAGGAGGAAGGAGGAGGAAAATGTCTTGCACATCTGATTGTTTTCATGGCACATTTATTGATTAGGGTCATTACTGTGATGGCTAAAAAAAGTGATTTATAAAAGATACATTCAACAACATAGAAAAAATAGAGGAGTTTGAGTGGGAGTTCAAGAGAGGGGAATACTGACTGAGATTAACTGAGAGTGATCAAAAGAGAGAGGTCTCTCCATACGCAGGTTATGCAAGGATAGTCAAAGAAGAAGGAACAGAAAATTACAATATGTAAGCCTATCCAATATATTTAGATGGACACACACACACACATCAGTTTTGTGTGAACTGGTAAAGGCAGTGTGTATCAAAGAATCAAGGGTTTGTGGGTAACTAGAGCGAAACCCCATCTCTCTCTTTCTTCAACACCTCTTCTATCCTTCTCTCCACTCATTTTAATCCGTCTCTTCCTCTGTGAGAAGCAGATCAAAGTCCCTGACTGGCTGTGTGTGTGTGTGTGTGTTTCTGACAGAGAGAGAGAGAGAGCGAGAGAGAGAGAGAGAGAGAGAGAGAGAGACTTGCTGAATATGTGTGGGTTAAAGGATGATTGTGTGTTCTGCTGTTTCCCCATGCTCATGTTCTCATCTTGTTCAATTTTATTCTTCCCCTTTTATTTCCATGTCCAGTTCTCCTCTTCTATTTTGTTAGTCTCATCAGCTGTTTTATTGTTCTTCATGTCTTATGTTGTTTTTACTTGCAATCTTTTCTAATACATCTATGGAAATATGAGCTTCTCATCTCTCCTCTCTCTGTATACTATTGTTTACCAATACTAAGTCTTTGTTCTTCCTTCCATCTTCATACCACTGTTTTGCTCTGAGTCCTACTGTATATCATCTCCTATCTCATGTCACTGGCAATAGAAAACCTTGTCTTCACTACACTACTCCAGGTAGAATACTCCTTCTATTACTTCCCCATTTCATGTCTGACTTTCAGTCTGAGTTGGTATTGTTGGTGAGGAGTGTGTTTGTGTGTGTATCTGCGTCCATATTATCCTGTTCTACTCATCTTTGAAAACAAAAACCTCACTTAACTACCCCACTTAGCGGTCTTGAAATTGATAATAAATTGAATTGCACTCACTCTCTCTGCTTCTCCTCATAGTTGTTGGATTCATCTACCAACCCTTTGTAGTTTGCCTTGGACCAGCTCTTAGTTATGCTGCTATAGTTTTAGACTGCCAGGTGGACTTCCTTTGACACACTGTCTCCTTCCATCTGTGTGCATTCATGTCCCAGTAATGCTTGTTACTAACTTAGCTCCGGGGAGCTTAATCCCCCGGAGTCCTTATGTTTTCTCGCCTCGCAGTTTTCTTTGGATTGGGGTGGTATCCGGATCGTTTTTTGCAGCTGCTGCCATGGTCCTGCCTGATGCCCTGCTACGTCCTGCACTGCTACTACTATTATTTCTAGTCATAGTTCTATCATCTTCATGGGTACTAAAATTGCTACTGTTTATCATTCCAACTGCTATAATTGTTATGAATCATATTTCTCCATATCTGTATCAGTGTCTCTGTGGCAGATGGCCGCCCACAGAGTTCAGGGCCTGTCTGAGGTTTCTGCCTGTAAAAAGAAAGTTTTTCCTCACCACTGTCGCACCAAATGCTTGCTCTTGGGGGGGAAATTGTTGAGTCTTTGTAAATTATAGTGTGGTCTAGACCTAATTTATCTGTAAAGTGTCCTGAGATAACTCTTGTTGTGATTTGACACTATAAATAAAATGTAATTGAAAGAAAGCAGCATGTGACTAGTGTATTATACATCATGCCTAAGAACTATGAATATCATTAAATATTGTTCTAGGAAAACCAAGCAGTATCATAATGATCCCTATACAGTATAACAAGAAAATAAGTATACACTAATTTCCACCACTGACCACTTTTACTATCAGAGAAAATGTGCTGTGAAAACAGTGAATCCTTTCCAAATGGTCTGTTTTGTTGTGGGGAATGATTTATTTTCTCAGTTAGTACAGACAGACAAGTACAATTGATCTTTATTTCTTTATTACAGTTATTACTTGAAGTTTTATTAGATCTAACACCATTTAATAGTTTTCAAAAACCAAAAAGCTTATCTTAAAGGGGCTGTACTCGACATTAATAAAGCAGTAAACAACTATTTGCTATGTAAAGATATAGTGGAGTTAATGTTTGTTTGTTTGTGTCTTGTTTTTTTCATTGAGGCTGTTGTGTGTAACTTTAGACTTCTCTTTTGTGTAATTTTTTGTTCCTTTAATAATAAGTATTATAAGTACAGGACTTTTAAAGTAGTAAGTGTATTTTAAAAATCATTTATTAATCTATTACGAGTAGTTCTGTTCACCACAGCACTAAAGTTTTACTTTCCCAGAGACCTCCAGGTAAAGTTGTAAATTACCTGAGAATTAACACTGATCACAACAAATGTTTGTCATTCTAGTACTTTGAGTGTCGCTTTTTATGTGGTCAATCACAGCACAGTTTTCTGTGTCACAGAGTATATGGTCCTTATTCATGGCAGACATTTTGACTTATAATAGGAGGAAAATCACAGGAGAAAAAAACTATTAACGATGGCTCAGTTCCACTGTGTCCTAGTTAGCAATGTGAGCCATGCCAGTGAGCCAGAATGAACAATACCAGGTCCTAAAGGTAATGCAGTCATGGTTAATCTATCTATAAATTGCAGGAACGTCTGTCTGTCTGTGTCTGTGTGTCTGTTACGCGCATATCTCTCGAACCATCAGTCCAATGGATACCTTTTTTTTTATCAAACTTGACAGGTGTCTTGCTACAGATAAGAGTAAGTGTGGTGCCAAGTTTGACGTTATTTGGATTAGAAATACAAAAGATATTGTTAAATATATATCGGTAAAAGAAGCACACATTGACTTTTGCAGCTCTAGCCGCTGGCCACTCCCCCTCTCACACTGCACACTGACTGAGCACAGTGCAGGACCAGAGACAGAGAAGGTCGAAGAAAGCAGCGGAGCTTTGGCAGCTAAAATGTGATGCGTTATTAATTACAGATGCACTTTTCCTGTTATGACCAATTTGCCTGCTGTCTCCGTCAGTGACCATTTTTTAATACCTTTTATTGATATCTATATAGCTGTACATTTTCGTCATCTATACTGTTTCAGTATATTGAATACAGTGAATGTTAACAATTGCTTGCAAATGACAAGATTAAAGTTCTAATTACTGGAGCAAAGGCCCAAATTATACACAACTCTGCACTGACTTTGTGTGTCTTTTAATTGTGATCTGAAATGCTATGTCCATTCCTTTGCTGCCTGAAGTAAGTAAGAACAAAACTTTACAGATTCTGCTGGTTTTTGATGGACTAGTGCCTGAAAGCATTTCTGGCATGCTTTAAAGATAACAACTTGTCATGATGCTTTGACAGCACTGACCAGCATGAGTGAGACCTATAGAGAAGCAGCTATTACTCTTTACCTCTCTCTTTACTCTTTATTTTTTATGTCCACTATGCCTCCAGGGCAGCCTGACCTGAGAGTATTACAGTCTAGCAACAAGCAAAATGTCAAGACACACCTTTTTAGCATAGTTTTTGAGGTTTGAGTAATGATATGTTATGGTCTTATAAAACCACCAAGTCTCAAACTTAACAGCAGTGTGTATAATGAATAACTGGATGTGTAGTGAAGCCACACAGAAAAGGCGGCAGGTTTAGTAAGCATTTGAGGATGTCTTTAAGTCCTAATCTACATTTCTATCTGCCTGGTGAGCAAATGTGTGATGAATGCAGAATAATTTGAAAAGGCAGAATATGGTACTCTAAATATCAGTTGCTTGGTAAATATGTGACATTGTGTATTACCTGTGCATGTCTTTATGTATGTGTGCTGCCAGGTGTGTATGTTCAGGGTTACTGTTCATGTAGTGTCTGTATTTAGTGCGTGTGGGTGAGAGTGAGAGAGCAAGAGTGAGTGAGTGAGCAAGTGAGCAAGTGAGTGAGTGAGTGAGTGAGTGAGTGAGTGAGTGAGAGAGAGAGAGAGAGAGAGAGAGAGAGAGAGAGAGAGAGAGAGAGAGAGAGAATGTGTTACCTTTGCTTTTGTAGTACAGTGTGTAGCTGAGGTTCCCATTCGGTCTAGGTGGGGCTGTCCAGCGGGCTCGGAGTGATCGAGAGCTCTGATTGGTCAGTTCCAGCAGTAAAGGGCCTTCTGGGGCCATCTCTAAGGTACGCATCTCCACCTGATTTAAAGAAAAAAAGACAAACAAGCACACTTATGTTCAAATGCACAGAAGAACAAACATGTAGCATGTGCACCTACAACAATCTATATACACAGTATTGTACTCTTTTTTTAACTAAAGGTCTACTCACACTCATCCATCCAACTGTTATAGATGTAATTTTGAAATATAAAAAAAACATATAATAAAATATGTCCCCATTCGATAAGGGTAATCATTTTGACAAATTTCACTGATTGGATTTAAATATGTGTTACAATATAATAGTTTGAAATGAAACCACTCTACACATCTGGCCCATATTACTTCTACATCTAGTTTTCTATCTGTTTTTTTATTTCCCCTTCTCTATCTCTCCTGTCACATTCCTCTCTTTTCTCTCAATCCACTCACACTGCTCCTTCTCTCTTTCCACGATCACCCTGCTCTTTTGTCTGTCTCACGCCCCTGTTACCCTCTCCTCTGCTGTCTTTCACATCCTCACTTTCCACCTCATCTCTCAATTTGTTCTGACTATTTACTCTATCCTCATGATTTCACTCTTTTATCCCTAAACTCCATTCTTGCCTGACTCCTTTCTTCTCCTTTTCCCCTCCACCCTGTCATCTCCTCTTCTCCCCTTCATCCTGTTCTGACCCCTCCCCTTCCCACCTTCCTGTCCTCCTGTTTTGCTGGCTCAGCTATTCTCCTGGCGTTTGACTAAATATGGCGTCCGTATTGGAAAAATGCCCCAAAATATGGCCTGTCGTCACAGACATCGTTGAGCGTGGAGTGGCATTTGCTACCAAATGTCACTGTCGCCACGCCAACCTCGTTATTGAGCCGGGAGAATCGATCACCTTTATGACACTCAGTGACACACACGCACACACAGACACACTTACACATACACGCACACACATACACTTTGTAAAGTGTCTGAGTAGGCATTTCCATATGTGTACCCATGTTTCCATGTGGCTACTTACAGCGATAATCTGCATCATAAAAATATAAATTTTGCTGCTTTGACTGTTTAGTCTCACCAAATGTGATATGATTCATCCAGTAGAGAATTGTATGGAGCTTTTACTTTTGCTGCACTAAATGCTCTAAAAAGTGTTGTGTAGGTCTAGAGAAAAAAATGGTATATTGCAGAAGTAGAGTTTTATGTGTGTTTTTAGCAGTGTAAACTGCAGTTCATGTGAAAAAAATACTGTGCAGTAAGACACTAAGAAGTGAGCTCAGAAGTTCACAGAAAAAAGATGAGCTTTTGCAGAAACTGCAAGGACAAATATGTTTTAGTATTGCCAACACTGCTTGATTACCCAGTGGTCACTATGCAGAAAAACCACAGCAATGACTAATAAAGCATGCCTGTCTTAAATATGTCCCAAATGATCTTGCAGTGTATCCAATTAATCAATAAATTAATTAGTGTGTTATCCTGTAAGACGTTCACTGACCATTGGTCCCTTGCCACAGCCCTGTGCTGTACAGGCCTGCAGCCTGAGTAGGTGCCAGCTCCAAGGAGAGAGTCCCTCCACCACGAAGAACCTCTGGGAGGAACTGGAGTTTAAAATGAGAACTCCATCCAGCCAGAGACCATAACTGGTGATAATGCCTGTCAAAAGAACACATCTGATAATGACATGATGAAATGACATGCCACAGTAAGCTTGACATCTTAGCCAGGCCACTAATGACTGGAGCTTTCCTGAGTAACTGTAAACAAGTTTTAGTGTTTATTGTCCCTAAAGAAGTATAATGTATGCGAGTATGTCTGTACAGCACATAATTCACCTTGTAAACATAATCAATGTGTTGCATTCATTCCCTGCCCTGAATCACCTCGGTCAACACAACCTCATCACCCTAATTCTAATGCCCAACTACGAAACAAAACATTTGTAAATGGCCGAAGAAAATGTCCAAACATATTCAACATTCATTCATGTTTTAAAATCCATTCATTTAAACATGATGGTGTGATGGCATGACAACACATCTCTTTGCGTCTTTGTCTTAAAGTGTGTTACACATTTTTTTGGCATCATTTTCAGAATTTGTATTCTCAGTTGTCCACATATTTTCTTTTCTGACCCTAATCATGCACTGTTGCCAATGCTAACTTTATACATTGTAGGACTGTGTCCAGACAATGAGGAATTCAAACTGCAAAGTGACCTTTGCAATGTTGGGATGCAGTCTAGGTCATTGGATTAAAATGCAAATAAAAACGGATTTAGGGGCTCCAGACCTGCCAGTCATATGTGTCCTAGTGTGATTCAATGATGAAAACAGCACTGAAACGACAAATGTAACCATAGGCGTTGCGAGGATAAAGACCCTCTAAAGGACAGTAGTCCTGGAACGAACTGGCACACACAAATGTGGAATGTGGGTGCAAATAGGTGAGCACTCATCCACAGACACACACACACTGACACTCCCTACAGGCACACAAAGACAGACAGACACAGACACACACACACACACACACACACACACACAAAGATGAGAACTCACACGTGTTCATACACATACATACATGGGCACAATAATTACATTACATTACATCCACCTAATAAAAAAAAAAAAAAGAAACAGTACGGTGCCAAATGTGCTTTTCCTTAATAAAAATGCATACAGGGGGCTCAAAAGATCAGTGCTAAGAACTAAGAGTCTATTCTGCTTTAATCATGTGTGGGTTTTATTATTGCTTAATACAGATATACACACCTATCAGGGAAATGAAGACACAAAAACCCCATGGACGCCAACTACATCTGGGAAGCTCTTAATGTGGCCAATCACATGAGTGTGAGAGTGGATGTGTGTATATGTGTGCGGACGTCTCTGTGTGCTTGTGTGTGTGAATAAGCCCATATCAGTATAGGTTGTAATAAAGACAGGTTGGGAAATGAAGCAGCGAATGCATAACAGGCTTATTTCCCCTCTTTGTCTGCGTGTTGCCCCAACCTAATCCCCGAGAGGATTATCCCCCACAAATCCCTGCGGAATTGGGGAGAAGATGGGGAGAGAGAGACACAGAATCTCACTCCTTTGGAACCCATCACCATCAGGATCGTCATTGTTGCTGTCCATTTATGAAAAAAAGAGTGAATGAAAAAAAGAGGCACTGAGCCCTTCTTTAAGGAAAAATTAAAGCTTTTTAAGCATGAGATAATCGGGTAATCATGATTAAGTGTCTCCTTGTTATAAATTTCTGTCATCAGATGAGAAAAGCTTTAAGTAATTTATCCAGGCTAATATGCACACATATCACATGGTTTATGGTGCGAAATGCACTTATGTGGCATTAAGCGTAAAACACACACAATTCACATTACACACACACACACACACACACACACACACACACACACACACACACACACACACACACACACACACACACACACACACACACACACATTATGGAATTACACATACTAACGAGCATGGCAGTAACATTTGATAATATGTGGCGGTGCGTTGTATGTTAGAGACTGGGAAATGGGGTGGGAAATCATCACATGGTTTTCATCACTCAATTCATTGGGGTTCATAAGATGTGCATTTGTTAATATAGTTCTTTTTGATTCATGTTTGTGTTTTATTTGTAAAAGAAATCCACTATTTTAGGTATACCATGTGGTAGATCATGGTTATTTGAAGATGTATTGAACTATGCACTTTTAAGAGTTTTATTAAGACACAATTACTTGATGTATATGCTATGTAATGCTGTGATGACAGGAAATGAGGGAGAGAGAGAGAGAGAGAGAGAGAGAGAGAGAGAGAGAGAGATGAAACAACGGTCCCCAGCCGGACTCGATCTGGGGACTCTGCAGTTCAGTTTGAACCCCTAAGACAGTGTTTCTCAAATGGGGGTACGCGTACCCCTAGGGGTACTTTGGAGGACTGCAGGGGGTACATTAGATCTTTAGAAAATGTTTATTTAAAATATATCATTCATGCATAATTCCTAAAATAATGATACACTATGATAATGAATGCATTTAGCGATACATTCTAAATATTTGAAATAAATTGAAAGTATTTAAGTGTTTTTTTAAGTTACGATATCATTCTAAATCAGACACTGATGGCGGAGCGCTGTCTTGTGTCTCTTTATATAGCTAGGCATTTTGTTGCTACCGAAAATGTTTTGTGCTGGTCAGGGGGTACTTGAATAAAAAGATACTTTGATGGGGGTACATTATTGAAATAAGTTTGAGAACCACTGCCCTAAGATGTAAGGGTGTCCCATGTTTTATTACCTTTTGAAGATGTTTTTTTAAATGGTATCTGGTTTGTACATTTCTTCATTCTCTTTTGTCTTAGTTAATGTTTACATTAATGATAAACAATTGCAAACTGTAGTTTTCTTGGATGTTAAATGGGTTAGTAATATATATTTAAATATAGGTAAAAAACAGGTGTGGATTTTGAAACGTTTTGTAAGAGCAATATGTGGCTTTTCTTTTCTTTTTTACTGTTTAGACTGCAATATTGTGCAATATTTTGAGGTTTTGCAAATGTTAATGTAATACCTGTACTTCAGATAGTATACTGATTGATGATGCATCACTCCTAGCACTTTTTCAGAATGTACAGAAAATAGTTATGCACAAATAACTTTTCTTTTTTTATCTAGACAGTTCCAAGCCAGTAGCAGGATTTCAAATTCACATCTAATATACATCAAATACATCTTGTCCAGCTCTGTGCAATGGATTTTAATTGGCTGTAAATAAATTAAATGAAGGTAAGAAGAACAGAGAACACTAAGAGAAAAAGGCAATCACTGTGAGTCTATGTGCTTACAGCCTGCAGTTCTCTATTCAGTCAAAAGGGAGCACTTTTCATCCACTTAAAGGAGCTTGGTGAAGCACTGTCCTCTCATTCCCGCTCTCTGTTAGTCTCTGTCTCAAATTGTATATTCTCTCCCCTGTCTTTGTCTCTTTCCCCATTCTCTCCGAGTCCTTTATGCCCTCTCCTTTTGGTTTCTCTTCTAGTTTTCCTTTTCTCTAACTGTTTTATCTCTTGCATACTCATCTGATTCCCCTCGCACAAAAGGGGAAACCTTTACCTGTTTCATAGTCACACGTACGGGATACCTGTACAGTGGTATAGTTCTTGATATCTGTGATAGTCTGGGTGATGGTAAATACTAACACTGTGTATTCAAGTCCACAGTTCAACTAATGTTATCCTCATCATGATTCTTGTCAATGTTTCTCCTCTTCTAAATGTTTTATCTCTCACAAGTTTCAGATCACTTTCCTGTATTGAAGAAAATTCCATTTAAAAACTTTTTTAAAAAACAAAATCAAAGCTTTTAAGTATTTGAGGATATTTAGTTAAAATTTGACATTATTCTTTAACGTCACTGTTGATAAATGTTTATGTATATTTTAATGTTCTTGGCCATGTATCTGTCTGTATGTGCCAGATGAAGTGTATGTCCTCTCACCATTTGGAGTATCAGGAGGTGTCCAGCTGACGTTGAGTGCATGTGGGGACAGAGGTATGACCAGCGGTGCAGGAACATTCTCCGGGGTGCTCTCCTCAGTCTGAGCCATGCTGGGAGGGCTTAAGGTACACCCACCTCCTGTGCAGGCCTGATGTGAACACACACACATTAATGTGTTTATGAATGTGACAAATGAAAATCAAAAAGATTAAAGAGTAAGGGACTCACAACGAGTGTGATGGTGTAAGCTGTTCCAGGGGTTAAGTTGCGGAGTGTGTGGTCTTCAAAAAGTTCTGAGCTGTTATAGGCTAGCACAGGCACTGCACCATCATGTGACAGGAGGATGGAATAGAACTCCAAAACGCCATTCACCTGAGAGGGACGGGACCACCTTGAGAGGCAGAGATGGAAATAACAAAATACCTTTACTTTAGTACTGCACTTAAGTTCAGATTTTATTCCACTATATTTATTATAAAGCTGTCCTGTCAAGTTAATGTACAGATTAAAAATAATACTTAGAAATGATTCCCTCTTTTTATTAACAAAATTCCTCTGAAGAGACCAAAACTACAAATTTTTAAGTTTTTTTCTGTTTAACTACAGACTGTCTGATAGGTTATACCTTTCTATCACAGAACTCTATTGTTGAAAAACTATTAGAAACACATAAAATAGCCACACCACTACTTTCGTTGACAGTTTTCATCACTGTGGTGCACAAGGCCAATCCAGTTAAAATGTTGGATTGCACAGATGATTTAGAATTATGGCCTAAATTACCATAGGAATATTTCAATAGACATTTAAACATTTTGACATGTATTTATATACTAATATGTAATTCAAAAAGAACGGCCATTCTTTTTGAACACAGACGGCTTCAGTTAAATATACTGTATATTAAGATGTTACCAGGACTGCTTAAATTTAATTTGTTATAAGTTTCAACTGACTGTAGAATATCCTATTATTTCAACGATTGTGTGTCTATACTGACGGTTAAAATTTGATTAAAATAAGGTTGTGAAAGAGACAGAGCAACAATTTTAGTATCTGAGGGTTTCCTTGACAGTCCTTTTGTCCTATGACTGCATGTGTATTGCACAAACGTGTGTGCTTTCTATCATTGTATTTCTTTCTGCAAGTAGAGATGGAAACACAATGCAGATAGCTAAGGTTTCTCAGACACGACCCAGAAGCCTATATACTGTACACACAGTTTACTTTTTCGGATAAGTGTCTCCTTTTCTATATTTAGAACAGGAAGGTCATCCCCAACAGAGAGAGAGAGAGAGAGAGAGAGAGAGAGAGAGAGAGAGAGAGAGATGATAAGAGACAGTATGTATAAATAGAAACTTCTTGACTATCCATTACAAAATGTGAAAGAGAGGGCACTCCGGACCTAATCTTAGCTTTGCATACTAAACTGCAAAGAACAACATTTAGATCTTTTTTTGTTTTGTTTGATTTATTAATACTAAACTGTGAATGCATTTTTTAAATATTCTAATAATGGACTGTAGGAGCTGCTGAATGTGTCTTAATGATCAACATCTTTCCACTGTACTTTTTAATGTGATGTGATTTCTGCCAGTTGATAATGTTGGAGAGATATTCAAGCTATGATGAAATAATTTAGTATTAAAGGTTGTGCAGCCATGAGAAACTTCTAATGTTTCTAAGAGAGCAGGTTTGTTTATTTCAATTCATCCTACCTTTGTAAAATACAGTGATGCACTAATACTGTATTGAAACACAGTGTGTAAATCACTGGATTTACATACAAATGATGGAACCTGATGCACTACAAAATCCAAAGTATCTGATAGCCCAAGACTTTAAGAATGACAAAACAGTAATAAAAAATTCCTAAATAAGGGTGCATTAAACGTAGAATATGTAACTTTCTGCCGCTAGGGGTCTCTCAACCAAAACAATGGACGGTAAAACTGGACTTCTGTTGACGTTGGGAAGTTGCATGGAATTATGGGAGTTTTTAGTGTTAAACACCTTTGCTGCCGGTTAGAATGCATCAGTTCACGGACGAGTTTACCCATTCAAGTTTATTCACGTTACGTTTAGTAACGTTTATTCATGTTATTGTAATACAATAGCTGCAGTTTCCCCACCATAATTACGTTTTTCTTGATTAGATTTTTATTTGTAGCTGACCATTTAGCTAGTGAGTCAGCAAGCTAACAGTAGCCAGCAGCTAAAACACAAAATATTTCACTATCAATGTCACCTTTTGGATGGTTTCAACACCGGGGCGGACGGGGTTTGTTGAAACGCTAGCTAGCTACTAAACGAGGCTGAGAGACGGGTGTGGGTGGGGATTCTCGGGTAAATCTCTGCGACAGTGAGCCAGGACGTCCGATGCCTGTTGTGCAGCAGCAGAACATCTCCCAGCTGACCGGAATTATCTCCCCTTCACTTTTTAGTAGTCTTAACTTTTTGTTTTGGTGCTTAACCCAGGCGGGTTTTTTTTGGCGGGTTAATTTAGCTAACGGCGCAAAGACAGCTAAACGCGAAGGGGGGCGAAATTCGGCAGGGAGGAGATTTTCGGCACATACACCGGTAGCGCTACGGAGATGTAGCTACCGCTATGGATGGCCGCTGTTGTGGCTCGGTGCTGGGTCTGTTTCCCGAAGTTTAATTAAACTGCCGTTAGCGTCGTAAGCACCGGGCACTGGAGATAAGTTCTGGCCGGGGGTTGCTGTAATGAAAGTAGCTGGCTGATAGCTGACTGGGGGCTAACGGTAACTAGCTAGCTATATGTCCCGGGGCTGTTGTCAGCTGTCATCCCGACTGAGTCTCTCTGCGCCGGGGGAGTGAGGCAGACAGACCGGGGTGTGCTAGCTGGCTAAATTAGCATTAGATTAATCGTCTATCTACAGCTAACGTTAACATTACTAGTGAAGTTATTCGTGGGTTAGCTCAGTCCTGTTAGCTGTGGTCGAAACAGTCATACTAAAAATAATTGTATTAGTGTGTTGAACGATGTTGTAACCTCATAATGTTACCAAAAAATTTCTAATAGTTACCCACAAAGCTTTAGCATCAACGTTAGCACATTGTAGTAACGTTAAGCTGGTATCGATATTGAACTTACAAAATAGATAAGGTCTCTGTTGTATTATTGTGATCAAAAGTGGGATGTAATTAATCACAAAATGATGCTGTATGGCAAAAAAAAGCAGTATTACGGTTACAAGTATTTTTTTTTTGTGACATTGTATGATTTACAATTACTCCTGAACGTATCATCTTGGTGCCAGTGTTCTGACGGAAGTTAGATTAACTGGAGGGTGAAAGGTTATATGACGCCACTGACGGGCAACTAAAGGAAACGTGCCGTGTCTGAAAATAAAATAACTGATTTCTCTGGGTTTGACATTTGGTGGAAACATTTGGGATAGTGTAAGAACACAACTCATAAAAATATATAACATAGGAATTGTCGGTTTTAGACATTTTAAAGCAGAAATGTTACATATTGTACCTTTAAAACATTTTTTATAAATAGTTCTGCAATTTTTTAAAATCCCTGGGAGTAACCCAACCCTCCTGGTATGGTAGCAGAGGGAGGCCATTTTAAAAAGTGATGGATTCCTTTCTTGGTTCCTCCCATTAAAAGCCAGTTTTTGAATGACTGATGAGTGTGTGTTAGCACACAATTAGCCATTGTGGCTAATCTATCACATTTATTATAAGATTGATATGCTGTCGATTGGCAGTGTGATGTATGTCCACTTTTGAAAAACTAAATCAAAGGGGAGTTGTAATAATCTGTATCATAATTCACTGCGGTAATGGTTTTAGAAAACCATTGGTTTTCCAAGTGTGCTTTGAAATTAGTGTGAAACAGACGGGGGCTTTCTCAGAACGTTAAATTAAAAAAAACAATGTGCTTGAGATGCAATAGAGTTAAATTCTGCATCATAATACATATGAAGTGTCAACCTGTCTCCTGCACCTTCCCTCCATCCCATCTTTCCTGCTGTTCTTTACATTGCACAATCAACAAAACAACATTGGAGCCATCAAATAATTAGTGACAACACATTAAGGTATTGAAGATAGAAAGACTTTAGGAGTAAAAGAAAACAAGCTCAGTTAAACCAGAAATAATTGTTTCATTTAGCTAGGTATAGTGAAGATTACCGCTGTCCTTAACCTGCCATGTGTCCCATCAGGTTTTCTATGTTTTTGTGACTGTAGACATGTCTCACAGTGTTGGTATTTCTGCAGCTGTCTGCTTGTGTTGTGTGTGTGTGTATGAATATGTTTGTGTCAGGTAGTGTTAGGTAAGGTCAGGGAATAAATCTGCTGATATTGTTTTGTTCACATCCTGCAGCCTACCTCAACCTTTCTCACAATCTCTTACCCCCCCTCGCTCTCTCTCTCACTCTGTCGCTCTCTCCTTTTAAACATTTCTTCCATTTCTCTCTGTTCTTTCCATAAAAACTCACAATTTATCTTCCTCTCTTTTCTCCCTCGTCCTCTCTCTTTCTCTCTCTGTCTTTCTCAGCTTTTCTCACAGACACAATAGAGAGGTATTGACAAAGTATGATCTCTCAACCTCTGCCTATTACCAATGTGCTAACAAGGCAATACGTAGCCTTCCCACACTTGGTGAATATATAGCTGAAACACATTGTAAAGGCTAAGGCTATGATACATATCCCTGCTCTACAGAGAGCAGTACTCTCATGGATGATATATTACACCTAGTAATTTGTTTTTTGTGCTGTCAACTGTCTATAGACTACAGATAAAAAAAGCGTGTTACTTTGTATGGCATGACAGGCCAAAATCACTTTTTGTTAAAGAATATTTTGTTGTCAACAAGTTTTTATTTCCAAAATTATCTTACTTAATAAATCTTACTATCTTTAGTAATATGCATTTTTCAAACATGAGTTTACTTCCATATGTTAGTTCTCTTTCAGCATTGTTTTTGCTTTAGATGTCTATTTTTCCCTACTGTTCCTATTTCCTCCCATGATAGATTGCATATCTTTAACACACATTCAATTTAGGATCAATCCTGATGTCTGGTAAATTAGAGGGAATCAGTGCATGTCTTCTGAATCATACATCAGGTATTATCAATTGTTCTTTTTCCCAAATTATTCTGAACAAATTTTAAGAGAAGGAAAAGTACTCATGAATGAGGCCCAACAGTGCAATGCCTCTTTGTCAATAAAACCACTCTGACAGTACATTCAGGCAGATATGCTTGTGTATATGTTTGTGCACTGCTTATCCAAGATTATCGAAGCATTACCAAGATCACCACATCTTAACCACACACACTCGCCATTAACCTCTGACTGTGTGCTTTCACCCTTTGTCCATTGTTTAACTACAGTATGTGTGGATATGCCTGTGTGTGTGTGTGTGTGTGTGTGTGTGTGTGTGTGTGCGTGCATGTGTGATTGTGTGTATATGAGTGGCTCTGTGCCGTCCTGCCGTGAGTCCCACTGTAAGTGACAGTCAGAACACTAATGGCTTTCACAGAGATTGACTCATACTCACACACAAAAAAAACAGGGACATATGCACATGAACATGATGGAAAAAGTGCAGGGATCTATCTTCTCCTCCGTCCTCTCCCTCTAGAGGTGAAAGGTCAAGTGCAGAAGAATATTCTGCATGGTAAACACAACCGTAGAAGGTCACTGGCTCCGTCTCACCCTGTCTCTCTCTTTCTCTCTCCTTGTATTTTACACAGACACAACATGTGAAATACAAATGAAAAGCTATCATATTCCTTGAATAACGTATTCTTACCTTGTCCTTTTCAGTGATGCTGAAACAGTTAACACTCACTGTCTATCTTTCATTTGTGAGTAAATGCTTTGTTAAAAACAAAAGTGACATACATGCTTACACTGTATTTCAGTCAGATTCACCTGACACACACACACACACACACACACACACACACACACACACACACACACACACACACACACACACACACACACACACACACACACACAGTTCCAGAAACTGAAATGGCTTTAGTGAACTGTACATATACTGTATATTGAATGAAACACCTAATGTGTTAAGGGTGTGTGTGTGTGTGTGTGTGTGTGTGTGTGTGTGTGTGTGCACTTACTCCACCAGAATAGTCCGTGAGTCAAGCAGGGTAAGAGTTGGTGCATGTAGAGGCCCCGGAGGAAGCTGAGAGGTCAGCATAGTAACTTGTGAACTGTTGGTGCAGCCCACTGAAGTGCATGCAGTCAGTACTAAGACATGGGGGGAATACACACCAAGACCTGAAACCCACACACATACAGCAGGAGACAGAGAAGCATACAAATCAAACCACAATGATGGCTCAGTACAGTCTATGGCTCAAAACCTTTAATTACAACATAAACCAAAATTGCTCATTATTGTGAGATGATTTAATCGTAATTTAACCCAATCCCTGAATTTTGCCTCTTTTTTACAGAATCATTGCTGTATACTCCCTCTCCCCTTTTAACTGCGTTTCTTAGATTGTTGTTTCTCTTTCAGTGTCCATCTTTGCCTCAAAACTGCTCTCCATCTGTCTCACTGTGGCAATCTCACTCTCTGTAACACAATCTATTCTTGCACATATTGTATAATTGCTGCCTCTATAATCCTTATAATCACTGTGGACATCAGACACTGCATTATTAACCCAGCATGGATGATATGTGCTCTCATGCATTCATTAACTTAAAAAGACAGACACATACACTGTTGTGCAGTGTGATGTTTCGCTAACCATGTGTATATGTGTAAAAACAAATGCCAGATATTATGACTCTCCTGTTTGTGAGTCTGTGTACATCCCTGCATACTGTATTTCTGCATATGTTCCATTGAGAGTGTGTCTTCTATGTGCATATGTGTGTGTGTGTGTGTGTGTGTGTGTGTGTGTGTGTGTGTGTGTGTCTATTCACTCATATCCTGGTGCAGCAGTCTAGTCTCAGTGGTGTGAAATGTTTTTCATACCTTCTTTAAGTCTCTTTAATGAAAGCTTTCAAAGCAAATTATGTGTATGCATGTGCACCAATGTTTAGTGTTCTTTGTTTCTCCGCTGCTTTATTTTCACGTGCGTGTGTTTAGCGCTCTTTTTCAAAGTGCTATTCCCTTGGTAAGAGACGCTCTTTCCTCTTTTAAATGCTAATCCCCCACTCCATTTTGCTTTCCTTCACTCATCCCTTTCTCTTTACTCTGAGGCCCCATCCCTCCACAGTCACATCTATGCTGCGACACACACACACACACACACACACACACACACAATCTCTCTCTCTCTCTCTCCTCTTTACCAGTGATGTTGTGTTGTCTGTCTTCCCCCCTGTAGACCATTTGGTTGTTGTGATAGAGGAGGTACTCTGTAATTCCTCCATTGGGCCTATCATTGTAACAAAAAAGTTTATATTATTTTGATGTTAATCTCTCTGTTGTGTTCAATTAGGGCATCTTTATTCAAGGTGAAAACATATATATGCTGAATAAAAGGTGATATAGTATCGTACAACATTATGTTTGTTTTATGTTTTTTTGGTTTACTAAAATACATATCTTTACTAGACTGCTGTTTTTTCATATTCTCTTGAAGTAGTAGGTCAGACATGTATAATAACATAATGTCAATTAGTTAAGGCTTTATGACAGAAGATCAGGTGTGTACTTACTTCATGTAGCAACTTACAACTTGCACATAAACAAAATAACGCTGACCAACACAATAAGTGGTTTAGGTGTGAGAAAGGTAGGTAAGACTGTGTATTGTGTATTACCTTGCTGGAGGTTCCCAGGTAACATAGAGGGCTGAGGGGGATGAGACTGTGGCTGGAGGAGAGACAGCATCTGGAGCTGAAATTGTTCAATATACAAAAATGCAACATATATTATCAACTTTCAAATATTACTATATTAAAAGCATATACCTTACACTAAACAATGAAATAAACTATGGTGAGTCACAATTTTATCCAGGTCAACATTGCTTTATGTTATGAAAATCTGACTTTTCATTTCACATGGTGCTAGACATTGACACAGCTTTGGACAACTGTTCAAAACACTGCAGAGACTGGAGAAGAACATTCTATGTTTTTATGCTCCTTGATCTAGTGAAGATGGTGAAAATAATGTCCCCGTGATCACAGAGTAAAAATGTGTCTATATGAGGTTTTGTGAGTTAAAAATAGTGAAAAATAGACTTATAGACGGCAAAATAGAGTTATAAATAAGTTATTTCTCCAGTCTCCCTAACATGGTTCAGTGTCTTAACTCTGCGTTCAGTAAGAGTCAATACAGTAATCTTTTCTTTTTTTTTTTTTTTTTTTACTTCAGATTGATTTTAGCTGACCCCTGCCGTCACATTATCTCCCCAACAAGGCCAGTTAGTCCAACACAGATTAATGTAGCGACTAACATATGAAGAAAAATCTCTCTTTTCCTCTTCCACTTCTTCTTTCCTTATACATGTAATCTTCCCTCCATGACCTCCCAGATAAGAAAAATGTTACTCTGTACAATCTGCCTTTCACTCACTTACAAAGTGCTTCATTCTCTTATCATTTTGTGTCTTGCCCTATGCAGCCATCTTACTTCCTCTTCTCCCTGTCCTGCTCCGTGCTTCATTTATTCCATTCTGACATTTTTCTGTCTTTTCTTCCCTCTCTTCTTAAGAGCTAAACATCACTGAGGAGACAGGATACAAATGTCTGAGTGTGTTTAGAAGTGTGTCTGTTTCCAGAAGCAGAAACAGTCATAAATCAATGCTACTGGTAAAGGATAGAATGCAGAGCAATTGTATTCATATAGCATTCTTCAGAAATGAAGCAATTCAAAGTCCTTTAAAAAAAGGCAGAAGTTCTCTTCATGTATGTGTATATATGTGTATGTGTTTGTGCTTGTGCTTTACAGCCTTACCTTCCTCCGGGGTTGTGAAGCTCAATCCCAAATCATTATCATCACCATTGTCATTATGAAGACTCTCAGTGCAGCCAACAGGACTACAGGCACTTACGGTGATAATGTATCGAGTGGATGGAGTGAGACTCGGCAGCACACCTGGAGAAGAGGAGAACATGAACATGTCAGGCAGGGAGTGAGTCAGAGAAAACTGGCAAAGGGAATTTTGTTAAAAAAAATAAAATAAAACTTCACTAACATCGGCTTGAATTTTGCTAACTCAGACTGCTAAAGCCTCATAATAGCTTCGGCTGAACTTAAAAATGCATTTATGCAACATACATAAGGGCATGTGAGTACTGTTTTAAATAGACTTGGAAAAAAGGAACTTATCTATTAACACCCCTTTGTACCAACCCCGCCTTACCTGGCAACATGCCTTTTCTGTCTCCTTTTAGTGTGTGCTAAAGATTGATACTAAAGTATGTATCAATCTTCTTCAATAGTGCAATTTAAATGCTTAACTTGTTTCTCTGTGCCACTGTTGCTGAGCAAACTTGATGGCTTTGGCACACAAGGAGAGCCTATTCTAATTGTAAAGCTACAGTTGTCTCTCTCTGATGTTTTTTGTCCTAGCCGTCTGCCCTCTCCACTCCTTTCCGTATATCCTAAGTCACTCTTTTACATTCCCTCTCCTCTTTTCCAACCCCTCCAACCCTCTTCACCCTCTGTGTCCAGTCATCCTCTTTCTCTCTCTGTTACCCATGTCTTTTAATTCAATTAGGGGCCAGGGCCCCACTCCGCTGCCATTACACCCTCATTTGCTTTCTGTGTTTTTTAGCCGTTGGTGTAATTCTGCAGTCAGGTGTCGAGGCCATCATAAATTAACAAGAAGCCTTATCACGGTGGAGTTAATGTCTGGCAAAGAGAGCACCGAGAGAGACACTGAGAAAGACGGAGACTGAGAGCTCATCTTCATATTTGCCTGGAGACATAGTAGAGTGGATGAGAGGAGGGACGAATAGCAGCAGCGGACGCAGACATCATCATCATCATAAAAGTGAAGTGACGAAAGATCGAAAAGTGAGCAAGAGAGAGAGAGAGAAGGAGCGATGCAAGGGTATGACATCATTGGGGTAGTCCTGAGTGTCTTGTTCCAAATGGAGACAGTCTCTTAAAGCTGGGGACTTGCCAAGGGGACATTAACAGGGTTGCCTGGGACAGTGTGAGTGTGTGTTTGTATTAAAGACAGAAGAAAAGTGAGTGAAAAAGGCAGTGTGAATGTGTTTTCACCAAGGGCCAAAATGCCCTTACAGGTGTCACTAGAAGGTGGCAGGAAACCAGCTACAATAAGTTAAAAGGACAACAGCTGCAAGTTAAGTTAAATCATAATAATAATCTAAATCATAAATTATCCATGGTTCACATCATGCTACTTGTGGTATTTCAGTCATCTTTTCATAAAATGGTTACCTCTGCTTTAATTTACTTTGTTGGGACCCTCCTACAGTAAAGTGCTGTGTCTCAAATTGTACACATCTGTAGTTGCACTTGCTATTTTGAGCACACGTTCACATTGACGAAGTATGGCCAAATGCAGTGCACTACAAGTACCCGGATGCAGCACTTAAAATGGTCAAAATGCTGAGTGTGGAACGCTGGACACTACTTACACTCAACGGTCGCCATCTTTGCTACGGGAGTGGAAGCTACAGGACCACCAACGTATTCTCAGACTTGTGAATATGGCGGGCGAGGAAGCTGCAGCGGTTGCGATTGAAGCCGCAAAACTCAACTATACCAATGTCATTTATACATGTTTTTTTTTTACCACCATACTGTAGTCAGATTGTGAGAATACAAGCCTGTATATATTTTGTCGGGCGACAATAGGTGATGGTAATGCTCTGCTCGGCTGCAATTTACCATTAAAATGAAAAAGAAAAGAAGAGTAATTTCTGGTCAGTGCATAACGGTGCGCAATTCGAGACAACACTACCCTGTCAAAATGTGCGCACTATATAAGTACATATACAGTGTACTACATGGGTCTTTAATGTGTACAGTGTACTCACGGAATTATCCAAATCGTGACCCACCCCATGTCTTTGGAACCCTTGTTCCATATCTCCATGGACTATATATATTAAATATATCAATTGCATGTCAAGATATCTATCAAAACTTAACATGTGTTTTACCTGTGAAATTTCCATTAGCCAGGTATATGGCTTTGATAGGTGGTACCTCTGGCTGATCTCTATTGTAGGCCTTCAGCTCATATCTGTCAATCGGCCCTCTGATGACCCCAGTGGGTGGCACCCAGCTCACCTTGGCATTGAAGCCATTCAAGCTCTGCACTGTGGTAGGAGGTGGTACAGACATAGGTACTACAGAGAGAGAGAGAGAGAGAGAGAGAGAGAGAGAGAGAGAGAGAGAGAGAGAGAGAGAGAGAGGCAAAATGAGTGAGATAAGACTGTGAAGGGAAGAAAACTTTCCGTGGATCAAGACAGGGAAAGAAATAAATAATTGTAAGCAGCTGAATAAATACATGAGTAAATACAAAAAGTACAAGAAAGAAATTAGGTCAGGCCGAACAAATGTCAAAAGAATGATATATCAAATAAAAGAAAAAAGAGAAAAAATAAAAGAGAAAAAGCAAAACAACAGGTCGAGAGCACATGAGGTTAAAGAAAAAGCATCCCCCATCTCTCTGTGTTTTAATAGGCCCAGTAAATCATACCTCACCATTAGCATAAATAGTATTTATGAGAGTAGTAACTTTTTCAGCACTGATTTAATACAGCCAGCCATTCATTCTGGGCTATATTTCACAGCAATCAGCCTCCCTCCTTCTCTGTAGCACTCCCCTTCTTTTTCACTCTGACACCCTCCGTAGTTCAGGACGGTCCAGCTCCTTTCCCCTCTCCCTCCCGTCCTCTCCATCTATCTCACTGCTTCACAACCACTTCCATTTTTTGTTTCCATTGATCCTTCCATCTTCCTTTGCATCCGTTTCCCGTTTCATCTTACAAATTGTTTATAAATGCTTAGAAATTCATGTTCCCGTTAGGCCTGTCACAATAACAAATTTTGCTGGACGATAAATTGTCCCAGAAATTATTGCAATAAACGATAATATTGTCATTCTGAGACCATTTTCATCTAATATAATGATAATGGCATAATAATACAGTTACACCTTTTCAAAGATCAATAAACTTTTATTTCTAAAGAATATTTAACACTATATTTAAATATCCACAATATGTCTTTGATCTCCTTTAGTATGTTGTCTTTCACGCTGTTGTACAGTTGTGGCATTGCTGTCTGTGACACGTAAGTTCTCCCAGGTAATTCGTACTAGCTGTCAAATGTTTGCAGCATTCGTCGAGTGTTTGTGCGACTACAGACTCTGTACTACATTTAACAATTATTTATTAAACATATATATAATATATAAATATATAATTAATAAATTATATCTATCTATATCTATGTGGCTATCTGCCACATGGCGAGTAAAAGTTTGTACCAAGATAGTTCTGTTTTTCAGTCTTCATTTTGGCGAAGGTGCAGCTACTTTCTTCTGCTCATCTGCAGGTTGGAACTTCGCCGGTGCGCAAAATTATGAATCCCACTATGGCCACGCCAAGACCCGCCCTACAAAGCAGCTTGATTGGTTGGGGTTATGCATTTCACCTCGAGTGGTTAAGGTTAGGATAGCCGATTGGTCAGGGAATAGGACCTGTACAAATCAGGTTAGGTTGCCTTGCGTAAGCATGGACGCCTGGCCAATAGTAGCTATTGAAGGGCGGGTCTTGGCGTGGCCATAGTGGGAAAAAAAGGATTGCCGCCGGGGCGGGCCGACACACGCACACACACAAACACTGGCGCACACACCAGACAACAGCCACCACGTCACTTCTGTTTACTGATAGCTAGCGTTTAGCCTCTCTGCTAGCACCTTTCCTCTCAGTCCTCCATCCTTCTTCCCTCAGTTCTTAATGTTTTAGCACTTCCCCCTCACTCTCCTTCATTCCTCTGTCTGGTCATAGCATGGTATACTGAGACCTACCAGTGTATCGTTCACTACTAACGAGCAGCTTTATATTACACACGGGACCACACAGGCCATTCTGGGTTAACAGCCTTTTACTGGGATGCCCTTTATAGAGGCTTTATCAATCTCTCATACCGTCTGGCACATGTAATATCACTGGCTTTGGATAAGTCTCACATACTGTATATAATATAGTCATGGTTTAAGAAGGAAGAGAAACACTATAGAACAAAGTCAACGAGAGGGAATATTTACTCCTTGTTGAACGTGCCAAAATGCTTCTGAGTAAAAGATGTTTCAGCTGCAGTAAATCAGGGCAAAATCATACATTTGTTTGTGATGTAAATTAAATTCTAATTCCAAGACAGATTACACAGCAGATTAAACAAACAAACATATACACATGTATAACATACATGTAAGTAAAGAGGAACACACACACACACACACACACACACACACACACACACACAAACAAACACAAACAAACACACAGTCTCACACAGTCTCACACACACAAGCTGATGCCTGAGATTTGGAATACTTAAGGGGCTTATCACCCCCCTTATATTATTAGAGTGTATCAGATGGAGGTTAGATAGAAATAAACAATGATACTGTAGGAGATCTTGTGTACAATGTGTACTGCAATTACTCCTGTAGGGACATACATAAGTGTATGTGTGTATTACTGTTATGATATCATCAAATCTGGCTGGAAACACATTGGTCTGATAACACATAGAAACGCACACCAACTACTGCCAGCAAGATGAGAGAGGTTTTACCTTTGCTTTGGCTGCGTCCTCTTTGCCAAGGTCCTGCGGCCCAACCTCCTGCAGCCAAGGCCACCAACCTGTACAAGTACTCTTGAAAGGTGTGTGTTTTTGCACATAGGAGGAAGGGTTAAGGATGCACATGGGGCAGGGGAGAAACAGATTAAAAAAAGAAAAAAGAAAAAAAAGCTCTCAAAAGATGCATCACATGTTCTCTGTATCACCTAAAATCAGCCTGAGTGACGAATTATGACGAGTAATATTTATTTTGCATATTCAGTAGTTAATAATACTTCTAAGTATTTGCTAAAAAAACTTAAATATGCTTAATCTTTATCTGTTGCAACTATCTAAAACTGTGAGTTATCAATATGACTAAAATTCAATTGGTTAGAGAATTATAATGTTCGGTACTTTTTAATTAATGGAAAATATATGTGTGTGTCTGTGTGTGGGTGTGTGTGTGTTTGTGTGCATGGAAAAAAATAGGGGACATTTACTAATTACAGCATCTATATAGTTTAATGTGATGCAATCACCTCTGTGTCAAAATGTTAAAGCATAGCAAAGAAAATTGGACTTCCGTACACCGTTAGCACTTGGAATGAAATTATCACTTTGGCAAACCCCTCTTCATCTAAAGAACTGATGGGTAGAGATTGTGCTGTGTTGCGATTTAAATATTTTTGATATTACAATGCTGTTTTTTAATTGACTGTTGCAACTGGAGTATCAATGCTATGTTCTTCGTACTGTATTGTTTGTTTGATGTCTGAAGAAAGTCTATCACTAAAATGTTGTTACTTTAAAAACAAAGTTAGTGTTGACAGAGTTCCAAACTTTCTTTTCAGGTGCTGTGTTAGTGTAGTTATGTAAATGTACACTGTGCATTGTTACCAGTGAAAGGCTGTAGGCTATGATCTGTGGCTTGTGTCTTCTTCCCACTATACACCAAAACTGAATCGTTTCCTCTGCAGTTGTACCGGCTTTCACTGGAGGGACAGCCGTCTAAGTAGACTCTTACAGAACGGCGGGAGGCAACAGAGAGATTTACACTTTGACCGACAGGAGGGTTTGATTCATCCCTTCGTATGGTAAGGCCCCTTATGCAACCTCCTAGGCCTGCGAAAGAGGAAAGGAGAAGAGAAAGAGAGTAAAAGAAGGAGAGGAATAGGAGGAGAAAAAAGAGGAGGAAAGAACATAGGAGAAAGGGAGGGAGAATGTGAGAAGAGTACATCTTTATGAAAACTTTGTGAAATAATGACCTCCACTTTACATTTTAAATTGTTTAAATAAGTAATGCTGCAAGCAAATACCAGCATAATCCCTATGACTCCTGGTTGATACATTTATTGGCGCCCTGGCCAGATAGTGGATCAGGAAAGTTACGGTGGTAGCAAAGGCGACCTGCAAGTACCTATACTTTCAGTTGTTTAACTCCATAGAAACCCCAAAACAAGGAGGCCACAAACAAGCAAATGCCATGTGTAACCCATTTAGCTACACACTGAACACTTCTTCTTGGTTGAACACCTGCCATTTAGATCGTGTAAAAGCATTTTTTCATGACACATGGGGGGTGGCACGAGCACTAATCATTTCACTGTGTAGGGAATTGGCAAATTGGTGGAAGGGGAAAGGGGAGGGGGGCTGAAACAGACTCTGTGTTGAGAACTAAAAGTAGGCTAGATAGTAGAAGTTCACGAAAGCAATCCAACTTGGAAAAAAAAAGACAATGCTGCTCTGCCAAATGTCTTCAAAGGAATGAAACGTTGACAATAAAGAACAGTGATTTAATAGTGATAAAGGGATGGTGCACTCCCAGCCCGGTGGGCAGTTGTATCCGTGCTAATGGCTCCTATAGTGTAGTGGTCTTTGCTCCAGTCTGGCACCGGACACCCTGTGATGCCATCCAGCTTGGCACGCTATTTAGAATTCACAAGGAGGAGCGACGGGCGCGGGCGCATGCATGGGATGCGCGTGTGTGTGTGTGTGTGTCCTACCAAAGCAGATAATTAGCTCCACACACAGTTCATTATAGGTTAAGTATTAAATATATTTGGAATATCCATTGAAATATTCACATTTTACATGAAAAAAGTTACTCGCAGATGTGTCCAGTTGGGGACGTCGCATAGCGTGCTGGGGTACATTTTCACATATTTTATATACAAGTGGACACCTGAGTATTACCCCCATATTGAAATAGACCCAAAACATGCTTTTAGGGATAATGTAGTCAAATATAGTGATAGTATAGTATTTTCTGTCTTTAAAACACTACTAATCGATTAAAGGTTAAGGCTGGTGATAGTCTGTATTTTTCAATCAATAAATCCCATTAAAGACCCAAACCACAGCCTGATAAATCTTCTTCCTCCAAAAACACATCAATGAGCAACATGATGATAGGAAGTGTAGCTAGTAGTACACAGGTCATACTGTACATACTACAGGTAGCTACAGTGCATGTAAATATGTAAGTCAAGGTGCATTAATTTACTACAAATTGTTTTAAGACAGACTTGAAAAATGTAAAATTGATTCTTTAACCCCCAAGGAAGGGGGTCTCGCCCAGCGTGTAATTCAATGTAGAACCGCCACTGTGTAAAAGTACTGACACTGCATTCTCACCATGTTTGTGACTTTTGCTGTCCAGAGCAGGATGTGTAAGCTCCATGGGCACGCCCCCCAAGTATAATGGCGAATCAACTCTCAGCCTCACTGCTCCTCCCACTCCCCTTGTCTCTTCTGCCCAGTCATTGACTGCAGCAGAAATGAGCGAGCCACGTTTTGCCAAAGAAAGCTGTTTCCAGTCTCCATCACAGTAGCTAAGCCCCACCCACATGCTGAGTTCAGTCACGTGACCTTCAGAGGCAAGAATGAAGGACAAGAGACCGGCTTCCAGCTCCACCTAAAAATAAACACCAATAAACAAAAAACCTCAAGTTAAAGTCATGTATTTCTAAAGTTTTATTTGAGTACTTCAACGATAGTCTTAAATGTGTCTGTGCTTCTTACCAGCATGTAGTCTTCCGTTTGTGTGTTGTATGTAAAGATCAAAAGTGCATTGAGCTGGTCTGTTCTGAAATCCATAGAAATGTCAAAGTCCTGTCCTCCACTGAAAACATCTTTGCCCATCTCCAAGTAACCTGAAACAAGGAGGAAATAAAAGCCCAAAACATTCCACAACAACATTTTATTGAGGGCTAAATATAGAAGGAAACTTCTTTCGGTATATTGGGAACCTGCGAAGATGGTCTGTACCCTTTTTTCAAATATGAAGTTTCAGTCACATTTAAAATGTTTTTCTTTTCTTTTTTTCAAAATAAAAGACTGGATAAGCAGGCAGCAATAATGGAGGAAATGTACACTGATGAACCGGATCTTTAACACAGAAAGCAATTAACTTATCTTATTATTATTAACTTATCAGCAGCAAGCATCTTATTAAGATATACAATGCTGCCAGTGTATTAGGGACACTAGAAATCCACTTGAAGTTGTATCTGAACATAGCTTGTTCATGAAAATAGACACTCCAGAAAACTTTTCTCTGCAATGCTATTCCATGTTTCTATATCGCAGTATGAAGTATTGTTCAACAATGTACGCTATCATTTCACTCTTAATGGGGATACATCTCTGTGGCATGTAGCTATGTTAGTGTCCATTTTGCTTGTGAAACAAGTAAATTAACAAAGAATAATCACAACCACTTGTTATCCACAAAAGATACTAACCATGACCGAGAAAATGGGCTCCATCCACAGTTTGAATAGGGCATCCCTCCCAGCTTTCATACACTGCCACCTTCTTTGTGGCTTTTGTCCAATCCAGAGATTTCCACTCCTCTGAGGGACCGTCAGTCACCTTAAAACTCACGTCTCTGAGGCAACCAGAGAAACCCTGTCGCACTAGTCGAGCATCACCTGATAAGAATAAATAAAAACTTGAAAAACTTTCACTCCTCCAACTTCTTCACTGCTTCCAAACTGCTATAATATTGTTAGAAATGATAAACAATGTAATATATTAATGATTTAAGAGAGTAGGTGACAACGGACTTACCTAAATCCTCTCTTAGCAAAGTAAAGTCTTCAGGCAGCCCTCCAATAAACATCCCTGTGTTCTCACCAATAATGGTGCTGCCACTGAAAGCTGACGCATTTCCTGGTGGTGGTGTGGAGGTAGGATGGTGGTGTTACACATAAATGTGGTAGGGCAAAGCAAAAGTGTGGAGTTAAGTGATGATAAGAGTAAATATAAAAGCACAGCATTCAGAGAACAAAAAGAGATGAAAATAAAGGGAAGGACAAGAGAGAGAGAGAGAGACAGAGAGAGAGAGAGAGAGCAGAGGAGTGAGACTAAGTAAGGGAAGGGTTATGCTCATGCAGTTTCTGAAAAAAGAAAATGTTACTTGAAAACACATCTGAGAACAACTGAGGAACAGTGTGTTTCTGTGTATGTGAAGAAGTATTTTTCTCATCAGACACAGATTGGCTAGGATTAACCTGGCTAATACCACCAATGCAGAGCTCGTGATTTACATACAGAAAAACACACATACGTGTACATACATAAATACATGTCAGTCTCACACGTTTCACATTCAAGCACAGGTGCATACTCTCACATGTATAGACAAGCAAAAATACACTCGCATTTACATTCACACTCCTACACACTTAGCAGATACACACAGTGGTCAGTATAAATATGAGAAGAGTTACCTCTGTATTGATTGTTTACAACGATTGTTCCCACGGCCCCTCGCCTTGTTGCTATGATGCTGTGCCATTGTCCATCATTGTAGCCGCGCCCTCCATCACCCTGTACACTCACAGCCACTGCTGAGCCCTACACACACAAACGCATGAACACACAAACTCACAATACGGCAAGAATGTAAACACACATTCATTAATGGTGTTGTGAAGACATCCTCTGACCATAGGTCTCGCAACAATGTGTCTTACAGTATTCGCTAAAGTAAATTTGTGACCTCTGGCTTTTTTTTAACCCTTTATTTTCATTTTCTTAAAGACAGCAAACATGCACAATGACACCAAGAAATTAACTATACATGTAAGTGTCTAAATATATCTTCTAAGCAGTACCATTATACATGCTACATTAAGCTAAATACTTGAATAAAAAAAAAAAGTGTGTAACTTGTGCAATCAAACACGCTTATTTTGTAACATTTAAAATGATCGCTTCTTTATCCCTGTGTTGTGTGGACAAGGTTAGACATTAAGGATAGATGACACACATACACACACCACCCTCAAAAGGACATGAACATGCACATATAAACATCAAAGTGTTGTTACGGGGCTTTTTGCTACCTATTAAGTATGACATCATTGTTGTGATCAGCTTTTAGCAAGTGGGCAAAGAGTAATGTAGTAAAAAAAGAGTAACAGGTACATGCGCACTCACACAAACACACAACACACAGATGCACACTCAGTGATGAAGATTTAATGATGAGATCAATAAATGTATGAATGCCAGAGTATATCAGCCTTTGACATATTTACTACCATTGCTAGACAGCTCTACTTAACAAGACAACATGGGAGGAGTCTCTCTATGGCTTTCTGTCTCTCTCACTCTCTCTCGTACGCATAAACACAAGCACACCCATTTGGATCCCTTGTTTGGGAGACACTGGCAGTTGAAGCAAGTAACACTCAACTCTCCCAGAAACTTCTACAGAGGTGTGCATGAGCAAGGCATTTAGAACATAAGTGCTGGGCAGAAACTGCCTGAGCATAGCCCCCTTCTCACGTACACATGCTCTCTCTTACACACTCTCACTCTCTCTCTCTCACACACACACACACACACACACGCACACGCACACGCACACGCACACGCACACACACACAGTGGTAGTGTCATTCCTGTAGCTTGCACTTGAGTTGTACAACACTCAACTGAGGTGTACACCTCACGTGTGTTCGCTGTTGTGTGTATGTACATGTATTTGTGTGTGTTATTGTGCATGTGGATATATACTGTAAGAGACAGAATTAACAAAAATCTGTGTATTTAAGAGTGTCTGTGTGCGCACATTTGTGTGAATTAATGCAGTTGCTTATGGAGAACCTTCCCCATTGCCAATTTGGTCAACCCTGTCTAGTCTAGTCCCTAAATCTTTTGACTTAAAAAAAAAGAATGACCCTCCCCAACAATTTATTTATGCCTTCGGTACTGGTTTGCGCTTGGCAAAGATATACATTTGCCTATTGTTTTTTTTACAGCCATGGGATACGTAACTAAACCTCTGCATTCTCATCTTACGCACCACACTCCTCTGTTATGGTGTTGGGGCCATTTCAGTAGATTTACTCACTAACATTGTTGTGGAAACACAAGAAGCATGGGAACTAAATGCACACTTCCTTACGTAGTCTTAAGTCCTTAAGTTACTCCTCTAGTAAACTAGTATTCACATGAAATAAAACAATAAAACATTTAGACTATTCAACAAAGCACACTGGGTAATAACTGGTTGCTATGGACTCGTCACTAGGCTTCCTCAGTCATAGTATATTTTAGCATAGGTAAAGCTGCCAGCTGAACATTATCCAAAACTCCATTTCTCAGATGAGCGTCAATTTGGAAGCTTGCATGCTACCACTCCTTCCTTCTCAAATGCCTTGAAAAGGCTGTCGTTTGTACAATTTCACAAATAATCACCGGGACCGAAAGGATATATTTGAGTAGGGTATGGCTGCAGCCTGCAGCCCTCCTGGCTTGGTGCTGTCCGCGGTACGAGCTTCGACTTTTCAAAATAAAAGCCTGTGTCTGGTCAGCTATGTTTTTATACAGTGTTTTTGAACTAAACAGTATGGCAATTATGCTAATGAATACATTTTTTTTCAGCAGATGTCTTACAACACGATGGACCTAGCAAAGCAGTTTTGTGTTTATATGTGCGAGCGGGATTTATTCATTTTGGGAAATCCCATGGTCTCTAAAGCTACAACTCAAAATTGTCTGGCTGATTAAACAGGGAGGGACCCATCTGCTAGCGATAGGGGCCGAGACTGAGAGAGCTACATGGAGCAACATGGAAAAATATGCATCAAACAAGCCACTTTGAAATGTTGCTGTTCCCATGAATACAAAAGTTGGGTGACCCTCCCCTCTAGACAAAAATATTGGATGATCTTCCCATGAACAAATAATAAAAAGACATGACCCTCCCCTATTTTCCTCCAGTGGTCCATTCCATAAATACCGAATGGTCCATTACAGTAGCAAAAACTCCTCCAGAATCTGACAGGTGACTAGCAGTCATTTCAAGTTTACGTTTAAGGGACATCTGGATTCAATTGATAAAAGACAGTAACGCATGGTGCAATTTTTTGTTGGGCAAATAAGAGATGGAAGCGGACTATATTGAAGATTTGTTTGAGTGTGTTTGTGTGTTATTTTATAAGTGGGCATGGGGAAAATAGAATTCTAACTATCTAACTATAAAGGACTGAAATACTGTAGTGAGTGAGTAACTGAGTGTGAATGTCCAGCTGTCTGTCTTTCGAATATCTCAAGACCGAAACCGTTCATCCCATCTACTTAACACTTGGCGGCTGTACTGCTGGGTACCCAATGACGTTCTGTGTCAAATTTGGTGTTTGGATACACCGGACACGTTCAATATTAATAGACTGTGAATAAAACCGCACAATATAGGTTGAAAAAACAACAACTGAGCGACAGCTGTGTGCATCCGCAGGGGCGGTGCTTCACTGCTCTCAGTCAAGCATATCGTCCGCAGCCGGCTACTGGCAATTAAAGGCTAACTGTGAAGATATCAACAAGCAATATCGTTGACGGAAAAGATGTAGTTTAAAGAAAAACAAAAAATCTCTTTATTTTCATCACTTTCCACCTTTTCTTCTCCTCTCTCTCACACACACATACACATCTGTGTCTCAGTCCGTCTCTGTCCATGTCTCAGTCCTCGGTCCAGTCCGGGTGGTTACTTAATTAATATTTTGGCAGAGTTTGGCTCTCATTAACGGGCCTGGGAGGTGCAACTGAAATGTGCATAACTGAGAAGACTTAACTGCAAAGCTACATTCTTAATCATTCAACCAGGGGTTAAAGTGGGCTGGAAAGATCCGGAACTGTGCTCCAGCACCAGTTTCGTACATCAGTGTTTCATTCTGCAGAATGAGGCAGATGACTGTGATTACTTAACGTCTGTAATACAAGCCGGATAGTTGAGTGTCTAAACTGCTAAAGTCAGTTAAACAGGGGACGATAACATTGTTGATAGGCACATCTATTTTTCATCAGATAATGATAAGATATAACAGACAAAATCTTATGTGAAATCAGTTTGACAAAAATGACAAAATTATTGGTTTTGGCGAAACTCGATTAACTGAAGTGTTCAATATAATCTGATAGGAGACTGACAAAGGAAAACAACTAAATAAACACAATATATATAATATATAAACATAATTCGGAGAGAAAACATTTTGACTAAAAGTAATGACTTAAAGTTAAAGTTAAATAAAATGAAATTACTTTTCATCCACTAAAACTTGACTCACCCCTTGGAGTGGTTTTCGACTAAAACTAAACTAAAACTAAACTAAATCTATGAAATGACTTAATGACTTAAATGTGACTAAAACTAATACGAATTTTCGTCTAAGGACTAAGACTATACAGTATAGCTGCCAAAATTAACACTGCACCGCTGAGTGGTATTTCACTATATTATAATGCTATTATAATGCTGGATAGTTTAAAGAATAATAATGCATCATATTTTAGTTGTTGTATGTTATGAGGAAAATCTGAATCCACAACGTAACAAGTAACATTTCTCTGTCAGGAAAATGTAGTCGTACAATGTTCTACAAAGTAGAAGTACACAGTAAGTCAGTAGCATACAGTTAAGTTGCTTTGGGGACCTTCTCTAATAGTAATAATAATAAAGTAATAGTTATTTTGGGTTAGAAATCTGCAAGCAGCCATACCACAGGCCAAGCAATCGGTCCGTTCTGAAAGGGCACGGTTTGAATGGGCACTGTAGTAGTCGCTTTAATAATGGAACAATGGATGTGTAGCCGCCTAAAGGGTATCGTCAGCTTGTCTATCTTACTACAGTTAATGCACATTTAAGAGCACCATTAAATTGTTAGGGTCTGGTTCACTTTCAGAATTTTTAGTATACATGTTTCACATCTGTTGTTGAGGATTACAAGGATTTCTTTCCCAAAGGCTAGAGGACTGTAAAAAAAACAGTTTTCTAGATTTCAATAAGAGCCAAATGTGTCCGCTAAGAGAGAACTAAGATGCATGGCTGGTAGAATGAAATATAATATGTGTATTTGTCACTTGTCTGTGTGAAAGCAAATGTATTTAACAGACAGTGATAGCTGACTAGCAAGTCTGTGATGAGAGCTACATGTGCATTAGCATTACAGCCTGTGACTGGCACTGTAGTTACCAATAGCTACACACTGCACACCTCTGTATAGTGAGACAACCAGTGGTCCAAAAAACAGTACTCACCTGCATCAACGGAGTGTGAACTGTTTGATTTTGAGTGTCTCTTGTGCTTCAATGTACTTTGTGTGTGTGTATGTGTTTGTGCATGCGTGTGTGTCAGCTCACATGTGCACATATTTATGAGCATATCACTTTCCTGTGTCATGCTAAATTACCCCCCCTGCACTGGTAATCCCATTAAGGCTAGCTCAACAGGCTAATAGGGGGAAGTAATGGGCCCAGCTATATGTATCTGGGGGAACACTAATAAGCCGTGACACCACTCCCACTGTTAATTACCCCAAACTAGTCTAAACAAAGGAATAAACCCAGTTGGAGAAGACACAAACGCTCAACTGCACATCTATGCAGTACACTTAACCACAGACACACACATTAACATTGCAAGTCAACAAGGATCTATTCATACACTCCTCTGCACACACAGATACATCCTATGGTTACATTTTGATGATGGCATTTTGATAACGAGTATTGGATAGTGATGAAGAAGGAAAGTGTAAGTGTGTATGTGTGTTTGTTAGAGTGTGTAATTAGTTGGTGGCCTCATGGAAGTATGTGTAATCATCTCCCATCATCACTTTCATCATCTAAGTCGTTGACTCTTTAACCCCTCTACATGTGTCTGTATGGAAGGATAAAGGAAGCAGGGCTGTGAATGTGTGTGTGTGTGTGTGTGTGTGTGTGTGTGTGTGTGTGTGTGTGTGTGTGTGTGTGCGCGCGCAAGGGTGCAAAGCTTAATTAGCTTGCAATTGGTATTCACGCGTGGTGACTGCAGGGAATGAGTTAATTGCAGTCCAATTCAAACGTTGACACACTTTCAAAGTTTTTTCCCCTCTCCCTGTCTTCCTGACAGAAACCAATGAGGGGCTACAGATCACATTTATTAGATCAGAGCAAGTGAGAGAAAATGGGAGAGAGACAGAAAGAGAGAGGGGGGAGAAAAAAAGAGATAGCGAGACAGAGGTGGATCAGAAGAAAAAAGAGAAAAAGACGGTGAAGGTGAGCAAACAAATACAGTAAGCAGAATGAAATAATAAAGAGACAAAAACAAATGAGGAAATGTAAATGAATAGATGCATAAACAAAATGGGTTGAATGGCCACTAAGGACATCAGTAAATCTTTTGAATGTCTTTCTTTCAAATATGGCACTGTAAAACAAAAGTACACTTGCATGCAAATTACAGGTGTGTTTGTTCATTGGTAGTAAAGCTGGATGGAGATGCTTTCAAATAAGTGGAAGCCGAAAATCTGCAAGTCCCTCAACAAAAGATATAAACAGCAACATTTAAATAAAATAATATAAAAATAAACTCCCCTCCCACATTGGAAGAGAAATGCTAACATTGATGTTGACATCATCCTGACCCTTCTCTTTGTTGCACCTTTGTAAAACACACAGATCACAACACTTGGGGTTGCATTACTAAGCAATGGTTGATTTCTATTATTATCATATCAGTCTTGAAAAGTCAGTTATTTGCCCTCACACTTGACACTTTTATAAAAGTGTAACAAAATGTAACATACCTGTGGATCAAACAAAAAGTAGGGGCGTCCATTTTTTAGCTGAATAGCTAGGAACTCTTCCTGATTTCCTGGAGAGAAGGCACAGAGCAGCAGACCATCTGGGGACCGAGTCTTGAAACTCAACTCCACACCTGATACAAAGTAAGAGAAAGAGATTTTAAGAATTTCATTGTTCTCAGGAATTAATTTAACACAGGCCAAAACATACTTTCAATACATGTTAAATGTATTATAATGTTGTGAAATAATGAATATACAATGTAATGAGACTTAAAACAGCACCTAAACCTTTTAAACTCTGCTGGACCCACTGGGGGGTTATTGGGTCGTAACTCAATAAGGAACCTGTGGTGTCCCAGTGTTAAATCTGACCATTTAGATATCAGACAGCACCCAACATTCACCATCTAACCTGAAAAGGGTCTTTCATTTTCTGGTCATTTACAGTACGTGAGAAAACGAGTTGTAAAAAGTCGTGAGAACTCAGATTGGACAGATTGTCTAGCTAGCTGTCTCAATTTACCATGCAGAAATCTGAGGAGCAGTCAGCCATAGTCCTCATCCACCGGATCTTAAAATTCCAACACAAAGGAAACGGCATAATCGGCACAAATACATGCATCCGGCGGAATTTCCTGCGGCACCGGAGCAATCCCGGAAGTGGAACGTCAAGGATATAGACTAGTGTAGCAGGGATCAGTGAGGAGAGAGTCATATTTAAAAATGACCGCCTTGATGTGAGAATGACTGTGATTGATGGGGGTCCGATAGGAATGATAATTTAATCAGCAGCCGTATGACTTCCTTGTCCTGCATGAACTAACGTTAAGCTTAATCATATGTACGCTTCTTCCTTCTCTCTTGTTCAAATCCATAAGATTTTTATGGTAAACCCCAAAAATACCAATTGCACAACACCACCATACATGGGGAAGATATTTTAGTCATAACCAAAACATAACCCCAAGTCAGAGCTTTCATATAAGGCCCAATTCTTTCTTCAAATTTTAAAGCCAGGTTTTTATTTTTAGGCCTTTATTTGACAGGACAGCTTTGACTTGAAAGGGGAGAGATGGGGGGAATGACATGCAGCAAAGGGTCGCAGGTCAGAATTGAACCTGTGGCTGCTGCGGCGAGGACAAAGCCTCTGTACATGGGGTGCACACTCTACCAGGTGAGCTACCCAGGCGCCCCTGCAATATATAAATTTAAAATAACCCAGTTCTACATAACTTAGATTAAGCCCATTATGCTATTCCCAAGTACAACAAAGCTTATACAGTATACAATCCTGAACCATCAACTGGAATGACAACAGATTTGAGGTCTGAGAAAAGCAACAATTATAAGGAATATAATAAGGAGCATATAATTTAATCTTTGAGCAGGACAGTATCTGACTCCTGTATCGTTCCAACACAGCTGTCCTGCCTCGTTTGTTAATGCACACAGTGAATCAAAGTTTCAGCAATGTGCAAAACGTATGGGTTTCCCTCTAACACACACACACACACACACACACACACACACACACACACACACACACACACACACACACACACACACACACACACACACACACACACAAAGAATTCATCCAGCGTGCTGTCTTGTCATGTTACTATGGATCAGAGATAGGATCTTAATCCACTACTAGATCCACATAGCGACACAGAGCATGCGATTTTACGTGTGTGTTTCCTCAGCTATGTCTGTCTCTGAAGGGAACAGAAGTGTGGGAAGATCTGAGGAGTTGAATGGAGGCATTCCAGGGTTCATCAGAAGCCAGTGTTTGCAAAATAATTAGTGTGTGAATTCACTTAACATGGAGAGAAGTCAAACGGTTATATGTCAAGCTCAAGATGAATACAGATTATTCATTTCAGAGCTCCCAGTTTTTACACTATTTATAATGAAAAATACCTTTTATGTGTAGTCCATTTGTAACTGAATATCTCAGACTGCTTTACAAACGAAAGTTGGTATGCTCATTTACAAAAATTATGATGAAGTTAAAATCATCCCACTTCCCTTGGAGAAATAAATCCAGTCCAAATGCAGCTTGAGAATGATTATTTGCCGAACATCATATTATATTAAGATGTGGCTCACAAGGTTTCACAGGTTTGCCATTTCAGCCTAGTTGATTTAGATTATAGAAGATAAACTGGACATACTATATATGTGACATAATGACAGGAGTGAATCGTTTTATTTTGCCTTGCAAAAATGAGTGAAAAGCCACTTGGATCTAGAAGGAATGTAAAAGTGTATTTAAATTTATAATGGTAACATATCGGCAGTGCACATATGCATTGATTACCAATACTGCATTTACCCCAGTTAATGATTTCTAAACAAGTCTACATGGAAATAAAAGTACAATAACTGTGGTAGTAGAATACAACTAAGACAAACAAAGATGTTCTTTACATTGAACTTGCAGTCTGTACATCAAGCAGGCATCTGTCATTTACATTCATGACCTTGTCACCACAGAGATGAGTGAAGTCCTGACAGATACCTGACATTACATTATCCCCCTTTAACCTTCTCTCGGTATCACACTTGCCTGATCTCTCATACCTTCCTTTCTTCCTTCCCTAGAGTTTTAACCTTCCTCCTCTTTTTCTTGACCTTTTATATTCTCTCTTTCTCCACCTATTGCCTCATTTGAATATGTTTTCTCTCCTTGCATCTTCAATTTTCTTTTTTCCTCATTCAATCCCAATGCTGCCCCTTCCCATGTTTCCCACTTTCCTATTTTGCCATGACTACAGTGTAAACGATTATCCATTTTATTGTAAAACACACCGCAGAAACCATCAAACTGTGCTTTCTGTAGTGAAGTGGTCATAGGAGGTACATATTTCATCACACACATACACATTCAAACAGTCCTGTACACAGGGGCCCAGAAAGGTGCTGACACAGTAGGCAGACCGCGAAGAACGAATGGCGACGAAGGCTGACTGTGGCGTCGCATTATGTCACCTCAAGTCGCCTGTGTCTTGGCCAAAAAGTTGCACTTGAACCTGAACACACTGCAAAGACTCAGTTGACTGCCAACTAGCATGTATGTGCTGTGCCTGAGTAAGGGTAGATGTTGTTGTCTCCTTGACCATACCATCTCGGAAAAACAGCTGATTGTTGTGCACCACTCTCTTTCTCTCTCTCTCTCTCTCTCTCTCTCTCTTTCTCTCTCTCTCTCGCTCTCTCGACCCTTCATGGAGACAGAGCTGATCTCAACACCTCTAGGGGGCCCTGCAGAAAAAGTTTGGGAACCACTGGTATTGGACATTATTTTATATGTTTATTTTGTAATGTGTAGGTATGTAGATATTTTAAAAGACATGTTTATGTTGAAATAAATATACCTACACAACTAGTAATGTATCTCGTTGTATGTTTGCCCTCCTATAGACATAATGTGCAAAAATAGATATTCCAATAGTTTGAATCTGTGTTTTTTTTAGAAGGAGCATTCAATGGAATTTCAATTGAAATTCAATTGAAATTTGGCAAGTTTTGACAGCCCTATACTGTAGTGGATTGATCAGATGAGATGAACATGAAAAATGAGAAGAGCCTTGTTGTAGAGATTTTGGAGAGCCACCGTTGCTGCGTCTGGAACTTAGCGCTGCCCAAGACAATTGTCATTGGTTTTTTAACCTGTCCTACCAGCAGCTTGGTATGCAGCGTGTGTTGTGTCAGACAGAGTTTGCTTTGACAAGGGGAGTTTTAAGTAACTCACAAGCACACAAACATGACACAAGAAGACTTTACTCCACAGCGCTGTGGAGATAGGTTTGGCAAAGCAAGATTGTCAGCATCTTAACACATATACAATTTTGGAAGAAGCAGCATAACTATTATTCCTGCATCACCAGCACAGGAGTTCATATACAATTACAAACAGCTGTGTGCAATGGTCCTTACATGGTAAATGTAAGGACCCAGTACTCCAGAATGCGAGTTTCCTCATGTCATGATGTGTTTATAAGGAAAACACTTTGGATACATTGTTTAAGAGGTCCAATCCAAGCCCCACAGTTGCTCAACAGTAGCAATGGTGTTAGGGATTGTTGAAACAGTTCTTCTGACTGTATTTACAATAGCAGAAAGGTCAATCTGACTATTAATGTATCTGTATATGTATGTATATAGCATGTCCTGTATTGATCTTTGTTTTTTTTTTCACCGTTGGTGTTTGCATATTATGCACAGCATGTATGTGTGAGGCTGTGCAATAGGGAGGGACAGACTGTCAACACATGCTTGGCCACAGTGTTTGGTCCAAATGTACAGCAACTAAGTGACACTGCTCGTGCTCAGCAATACTTCCTTCAGATTTCCCCACAGGACTTGTGCTACTTCACACTGACAACCACTTTGGAGCCGTCATCAGACAAACCTGAGCACACATCCTGACAGGTGTCTCTGTTACACATACAGGGTACATGCAAGCATGCACACGCACACGCACACGCACACGCACACACACACACACACACACCAGTGCATCACACAGACACATAACACCAGCATGCACTTGTTCACCTGAGAGTGCAAACCAGAGCCTTACAGAAACATACATGCTCAACAGATACATTCTTTTCCACAACACGTCAATTCTTATTATCAAACAGCTGAGAAATACTTTTATATATATACTTTGATTGTAAAAAGTAAAGACAACCTCATAATCACTTAAAGGGGTGATAGAATGATTATATAGGGTATTTCACACAGTTCCTTAAGGTCTCCTAATAGGGTATGTAACACTGATTGGGCTGAAAATTGCCCAGTTGCTATTTTATGGGCCCTTATGCATCCATGTGCTTTGGCCCTATTTGGAACGAGAGTTTTTCTTCCAAATATGGTATGCTCATGAATATTTAGATGAGCTACGCGCTGATTGGTTGAGGAACTACATACGCATACATTGGAGACGAGTCAGCAGGTCTCATATTTCAGACACTGCAATGTTTCGTTACTAAATTCACTTCTGAGACTTTTTTCATGCAATAAATTAACTATATAAAGCTCAAATATGGGCCGTTTTATGATAATGTATGGCTAATTGCAAATTTGGTAAGACGTGTCGGACTTCAGGAGGTCCGCACAGTCTGACGAGACAGCGGCAGCCCCACTGCGCTCCATACCCAGGGGAAAGTCACCGTTTCTGGGTTACTGGACAACTGGGGCTCGGGGCTCCACAGAGCTGGCCGGCTGCCGGCATAACTATAGTATATTTACAGTTTGAATTTCGTCACGCCACTTATATAACAGCTACCCTAAGGTCTTATAAAGCTAACGCTTGTGTCCAATTTCAATTTAATAAATTTGTGTGAATATGAGGGGTTTTGTTAGATGCTAGCGTCCCTTCAATCCTATGGGTAAAGATCATGGCTAACTGCAGAGCCTGGAGCTCCGTCAGGGCCTCGGCATTTGGAAGTCCAGTGACCCAGAAACGGTGACTTTGCGCGGGTATGGAGCGCCGTGGCTTCCGGTCGTGACGGAGATCCATCTAGTTCACAGCAAGCTGGGGTCTGTGAAGGAGGACGCGGCGGGCGGCGAGGCAGCACTGGCCACTGTCCCGTTAGCCTGCTGAGCTCCTGCTGAACTGCGACACAGTCGGACAGAATTTGCAATTAGCCATCAATTTTCATAAAAAGTGCCCATATTTGACCTCTACATAGTTGATTTCTCGCATAAAAAAGTCTCAGAAGTGAATTTTGTAATTAAATAGCGGACGAACAATGTATAACATTTCTGAGATCTGCATGACCTAGAGTCAGAAGACTAAGCTGACCTCAGGTCAGTGGTGTAGCCTATGTAAATGTTGGGGCGTGACAAAGGTAGAGACTAGAGCCAAATAAGGAGGAGTGGTTCGTTGAGATTTGCCCTTTTTCAGAGGCAGTTTCAAATTGTGAGATTTGCGGAGGAAAGAGGTGTCAATGGGATTTTGAGGTTCTATGTATGTCCTAGTTACCTTCCAAACTCCAAACTATGACAAGGTAAAAATCGCTTTTGCATTCTATCACCCCTTTAATTATATTTAAATTTGATGTACTATATGATGAACTTCTTTCAAAATGTCATTTAATTGTCTCCCCCAACGTAATTATTTTAACAAGCGGCCTAAAATATTCCAAAATACAATTTGCTTTTACCAAATTTCATGGCAATCTGGCCATTGAAGATACCCTGCTCTGGGGCAAAGTGTAGAGATTGACTGACCAACCAACTAACTGACTAAACAATATCACCATCCTTAGACCTCACAACTAGTCATGCAGAAACATTGCACGTATGCATGTATAATCTATAATAAACATTTGACATTTTTAAAATGGCATGCAATGGCTAACTGGCCTAGGCTGTGTGTGATCTACAGCATGCTATACAGAAAATCAAGTCAGCTCAGCTTCTCCTCCGGTCAGAACATGAAGAGAACAAAAAAGGAATGTTTTTAGAGACCTTTGTTAATAAACATGACCAGTCTTGTTTCACCATGCTGTTGTGTCAAAATCTGAACATTTCTTTCATGAGTGATATATTACCTAATGTACTGTAAAGAACATTTTATGACCTACAAGTACATAAAACCAATTATACTCACACCATCAACTCTAGAGTTGTTAAGTAAGAGGATGCTTTTGTTTAAATTGAGTCTTTTGTAAATTAAAGATTATTAAGGATTTTAAATGGAGTTTATTGTTAATAATGATTGTACTATTCCCCTCTTTCTGTGCCTAAGCAAACAAAGAATAGTTTAATTAACAAACATTAACAAATTGTGAATATTCAGCCATTTAAAGTTTTAAGTATAGTCTTATTTATTAGGTACGATTGTTTCATGTGTTCTGGTATTGTTTCTCTTCTCTCTGTCTCAGTAAACAGTGGAGGTTGTGTGCAATCATCTACACAACATAACCCGAATAACTCCAGTCATGTTAGCTCTGTGCTGGCATTAATCAGAGCCTGGTGTATTAATGAGAGCACGGCAGCTAGCTAATTACACCCATAGATTCTGCAGCAGCCCATTAAATATACAAATGACAGAATTAAAGAGCCCAGCCTCTTCTGATTAATCTTTAAATGGGGAAAAACTAATGATGTCTGTGCAAACTTTCCCTTCACACATTTCTCCCCCTCTCCTCTCAACGTCAATGCCTGGCAATCAATCATATTAATTAAGGAAAAATAATTTGTATCATTTAACATTTCCCTCTTTCCTGCTCAGTCGTTGCAGTGGTGCTGCAGCAATGTACTGTATTAGACGTGTCTGGAAATTATCCAAGTCTATTTGTTCCTGCATTCATTTTTTTCTTCCTTTTTTTCTAAACTATGTTTGTGATGTTTCATCTCTCTTCATTTACTGTGGGTTGTAGACATACATCTGGATTAGTGAAAATATGAGCAGGCCATCATGCTCTTTCCAATCAGCCCATTTCCGGCTCAAATACTGAAGAATTACAAATGAGGAGAGAGAATTTCATAATCTGTTTAGAACCAGTATCCTTCACTTAAAGATGAACAAGGAGAGCAGGAAGTCACATTGTAGTGCTTAAGAAAGAGAAGCATTATAGATAAGATCAATGGACTAACTTGCATTTATGGAAACAAGCACTCACAGGGTATTCATATCACAGCATGATTGCATATGGTTATAATCCTGTTTTATCTAAAGTAAGATTCAGTGTGGTAAATACTGACCTCAAGTACCTGAAATTCATTCAGCATTAAAAAGCATCGTTAATCACAAGTGAGCAGACTTATCATTATGGAAACATCCACTTCTATCACAATAATTGCACATGGAAAACAACCTATTTGGCTAAATTAATTTGACTAAAGTGGCCATAAAATGACAGGTGAAAGGGCAAATATCGTGTGATTTTACATGGTAAACTATCTTGATTTTAATTCAGATATAACATAGATGTGCCCTTAATTGACATGTTTAGGAAAGGAGAAAGCCTGCAATAGGAACCTGAATGAACAATTTATGGAAACAACAAACTAATATTCCCAGAATGGTGCATAATATTGGTGGAGAAAAATGATGATCTGCTGTTCCCTAGAAAGCCCATCAGGATCTTCTGAAGCATTAATTCTGCTGTTAAAAAAAACAACCTCTTATGTAAAGTTTAATATTCCAATATAAAAGTTACCTCAAAACTCACAAGAACCTAATTTCCAAGCAATGCATAATCTAAGTTTTGTGATGTTTTCTGAATGAAATAAAAGACTATAAAGATTCAACTCATATACACATTTTACAGTTTTCATTGTCGAAATGACTAGGTTTCCATAAGTCATCAACGATTGACGATCTCTCCTCTGTGATCAATTGACTCTCAAGGGGGCATTACACTGCATTACATTCATAATCCAATTTGGCTTTGATTTGTTCGCTGTTCCATGCGCTTCGATGGAAATAATTGTCTGTAGATGATGCTATTAGTATTGATGGTTGTAAAATGGCGATGGTTTGAGGACTGCCGACACATTCAAGATCCAGAATAGATCCGGTCTGAAAGTGATTGTCTGATCCATTACCCTTTATAAAGGAGGAGAGTGGAGGAGATGAGAGGCACCCCTCAATAGCAAAAATCATCTATATCTATTTGCTGACAGTTTTTTTTTTTTTACCTTTGTGCTGAAGGAGCATGGATAAGATCAAAAATCATCAATTGTTGATTTGGGATAAAAACAGTGTTCAGAGAAAGCAATGCACAAGAACTGGGAACCGTGAGCAAAGATAAAGAATAAAAGGTGAGACAGCTGTTGCCAGATTTGCATTAAGACAACAGTATCTTACCATTCAGCTCCAAAAGAAGTAAGTTTGCACAAGACAAAGCGGAGGTCAGAGATGTAATATTGTTATAATAAAAATCGATTATAAGTCATAATCCAAAGAAAACTTAGTATGCATGCTCAATTTTAGCCACACCCCTTTTCACATTTATACAGTAAAATACTTTCTAATAATTAGGTTTCTGTTGAAATTAAATTGAAATACAGATGTGTATGCTCTATGTAGAATGGTGATAACCTCAATATAAAACAAATCTAATAACAAAATTGACTAGTGTTTGCAATGCAAATTTATTGTTATGTTAAATGACACTGAATTACAAAAAAGTGTGGTGTAAAAGCATGCTCTTATCACCTCTACAGAAAGTAACAAAATCAAATCAACAAGGGAATTAAAAATCATTTTAGGTAATTATTATTATTGTGATTTTAATATTTTTTTTATATTTTAGGGGGGCTTACCTCTCCACAGCTCACATCTCCTCTCCTTTTATTCTTTCTCAATTTCTATGTGACCTTCAAAGGGCCTTTACAAAAACAGTATTTTTTTATTAACCACTCAGATGCAGTAAAAACGCAATCTGTGTGTGTGTGTGCATGAAAACTGCTGTTAATCTCAAAGGTCACTAAAAGGTCACACTCAGATCCTGTGGCTCTCTTCACTGTGTGGACATTGACATGCTGTTTGGGCTGTAAGCTCCTATTATTTCAGATGTACATTAAAATGAACAGTACACAGATCTCCCTTTTGTGGGTGGCTAACATATTTGGCTATTTTAAATTGAACACGATGTGAGCAACACCAAAAGTTGTTGATTACAGATGAAAACTTGTATCTGCACAACGTCAGGTATTTTTCACCAGTTTTAGAAAACTGGTTTGCAGACAGATATAAATTAATTGTTGACATTTTATCATACTGTTTTAACACGGCTTGGAAATGTTTTATCTGTGACCCACATTTAAACACTATGTCCACACAGAAAGACATAACTGGTCATAGAAGGTTTGTGCAGGGCAGTGAATAAATCTCAAGTGGCATCGAAGAGCTTCGCCTGCTCAAATCCCACTGATTAGTATCAGCAGTCATTAATTATGAGCGTCAGAGTGGGTGATGTTCTCAGATGAAGCAGAACATGTTTGGCTGTGCAGCTCAACCCTCTAATGATGCTGGTAAACAGAAAGATAATTGTCCTTTAAGATGACTGGGGAAGTCATTCTAAAGGAATGTCACTAGAAGACTGAGAGACTGCAATGCGAACTGAACACTGAACGACAAAAATATACTAACAAACACAGGCATGTATCTATGTGTACATAAATTAAGTAAAATTAAGTATAGTATATAGCAATTCATGCACACATGCCGTTCATTTTTCTGATACAAATGCAGATATCTGTTTGTACCTAGATATACTTTCTTACCTGTGAAATCAGTGTTGATAGGAAGGGTGTCACTGGGAAACCGGTAGTAACTGTTTCCTGGAAATCTGGTTCCTCTGACGACAGGACCTTGTGGGTCAGAAAGAGAGACGTCTGTCCTCTCCACCTAAAAAAAAGAAAAGTAATATACTTTTATAATAAGATTAATAAAAATAATAAAAACACAACAATATTAACAGTACCTAATGTCAACTAGTTTATCAAAACTGCAGCCATGAATTGCGATTAGTATGTAATCACATGCTAAAATTTTATGAAAATCATACACTTTGTCGTTACTTTGTTCAACTTCAGCTGAATACATTCAGAACCACAATAAATATTATATTCTCCAAGTCCAGGTAAAATTAAGTCACATAACTAAGTGTACAGCCAGGCTAGCAGCATTAAGAGGCTGTGCTTTGAGCTAAATGCTAGACATGCCCTAAATGACAATGTTAACATTCTGATGCTAAGCAGGTATAATATTTACACCGTGTTCACCATCTTTAACATTTGCTAATTAGCAATAAACACAAAGTCCAGCTTGGGCTGATTTTATTAGTTTTGCTGGTATTTAGTCATAAACCAAAGTTATGATCACCAAAGTCAGTCTTCTGGGTACCAATGTGACAATCCATCGGATAGTTGTTGAGATATTTCAGTCTGGCCAAAAGTGGTGGACTGACAGACAAAACGACCAATTGACTCATTGCCCCACACACACACACACACACACACACACACACACACACACACACACACACACACACACACACACACACACACACACACAAAAACGACTATGCTATGCAGCTTTTTTTAGCTTAATTTACCTTAACTGAACAGCTTCGGAGTCATTGGAATGGTTATACAGTCCCTCCAGAAAAACGTGATTATGCGATCGCATAATTCAATGCATAATCAGCTAAAGTCCGCATATTTATGCGGGGGCCGCATTTTTTTTAAATACGCCGCACTTTCGCCGCATAAATTGCCGATTTCCACGCAAAATATATGGGGCTTGCATGATTTCGTAATCCCCGCATTTTCGTTTAAAAAAAGTCACATACACTACTGGTCAAAAGTTTTAGAACACCCCGATTTTTCCAGGTTTTTATTGAAATTCATGCAGTTCTATGTCTTATTGTACCCTGAAATGAAAGAATAGAACAAATAAATAATTGAAGTTAAAAAAGAAATCATGGAATCAATTTATAAACCAAAATGTATTCTAAATTTTTGACTCATCAAAGTAGCCCCCTTTGGCAGATATAACAGCTGAACACACTCGTGGCATTCTTTCTACAATGGAAATCAAATATTCTTCAGAAAGTTCTTCCCAACTCTGTTGCAGAAGTTCCCATAAATGTGTGGCACTTGTAGGTTGCTTTGCTTTCACTTTTCTGTCCAGTTCATCCCAAACCAGCTCAATGGGGTTTAAGTCTGGTGACTGTGCTGGCCACTCCATGTTTTTAAGCTTACTATCTTGTTCTTTTTTCCTAAGGTAGTTCTGGTATTGCTTGGACATATGTTTTGGGTCATTATCTTGCTGTAGGATGAACCCCTGACCAACTAGGCGCATACCAGAGGGTACTGCATGGCGCTGCAAAATGCTCTCGGAGCCGTTTTGGTTCAGGGTGCCTTTCACTCTCTACAAATCACCGACCCTGGATCCAGCAAAACAGCCCCAGACCATCATGCTTCCTCCTCCATGTTTGACAGTTGATGTCACACACTGAAGAACCATCCTTTCACCTACTCAACGGCGTACAAAAATACTGCGTGATGAACCGAAGATTTCAAATTTTGATTCATCAGTCCATAACACCTTCTTCCAGTCTTCAGTAGTCCATTGTCAGTGTTTCTTGGCCCAGGCAAGCCTCTTTTTCTTATTCTGATGTCTTAGCAATGGCTTTCTTGCTGCAACTCGACCTATCAAACCTGCAGCTCGAAGTCTTCTCTTTACAGTTGAAACTGAGACTTGCTTATTACGACCACTATTAAGCTGTGCTTGAAGCTGTTGTCCTGTGAGCCGCCTATCACGCAAGCTGTTGACTCTCAGAAACTTGTCTTCTGATTCTGTTGTGGCTTTGGGTCTGCCAGACCTCTTCCTGTCAGTTTCCCCCAGTTTCTAAGTGCCTTTTGATGGTGAAGAATACTGTACTCACTGACACCTTGACTTTCTTCGCAATTTCTCTGTAGGAAAGACCAACATTCTTAAGTGATATGATGGTCTGTCTCTCTTCCATTGTTAATTGCCTTTTTCCCGCCATTTTTATGGCAACACACTACTTTCTGCAGTACAATACTGTTCAAATAATGCTCACGAGGGTACGGTACCACAATGTGTTCCAACAATACTTTTATACAAACAGAGGGGGTTTCCAGTAATCCAAACAAGTTGGAACACCTGTGGGAATTGGTAGCACCAACTTTCAAAGCTTGATCAAACTCCATTGCTGCAGAACAGCTTTACATGGTTTACCCATTTCTTGTTCCCTAAAAAAGACCTTTTTGTAAAATACTGAAATGTACATTATTTTTCAGTTGGGTAACCTTATTTTTTTTTAACCTCAGGCAGTCCACCACTTACCTTTGTACCATTTCAAGCTATTCATTGGACTTGAACTGCTAAAATTTCAATAAAAAACTAGAAAAATTGGGGTGTTCTAAAACTTTTGACCAGTAGTGTATATCTTAGTAGAAAGTTGAAAAATGTTGCGTTTATTTAATATAATCAAGGATTTTTGCCCGCAAGAATCACAAAAAAACTCACAAAAAAAAATTCTGGAAGGACTGGTTTTATGACTTTTTTCGAGTTGAATGGTGGTCGTCTCGCTCCCCCCTAGCGCCTGTGAGCGGAAAAACCACCCTTGCAACTTTAGGCCGGCGAGTCGCTGGCCTCAGCGTCAGGAAGTATCGCGTGATATCAGGTCTCGCGATTACTTTTACCGGTACCGACCGAATCACGTCGGTACTACCAAGTATTGGTTCACGTAAAATCAAACGGTGCCAAATTTCGGTACCTGAGAGTAAGCACAAGCTTATCTGTTCTCTCTGCATGTTGACAGCGAGAGGTCCGACACACATACCCACGTGCAGAGGTGCGGACGGAGCAACGTCGGCTCTGCAGTTTTGTTGAAGTTACAAGTGGTTACAAGTGTGGTTACAGTTTTTCAAAACTTCCCGCAGACACCTTTCACCGTAATATGATATTAATAACGAGCCGAAAGCGGTCGCGGTGCTGTTGACATTACATTTCCTATGACACAAGCAGGCACAACGGTGGTTACTGTGCCCTGGGGACTGACTGACAGGCTGAGGTTGTAAGTTAGGCAACTTATTTCTACAGCACCTTTCAGCAACAAGGCAATTCAAAGTGCTTTATATGAATCATTAAAGAGCAATTAAAAACTGCCATGATTAAAATAAAACAAGCTAAAATATGATAATATACAAATACAACAATAAAAGTTACAGTGAGTAAGAAATTTATAATTATCCAATTTAATAGGTTGTAGGGATGGGTTTGGGAAGAGAGAGGGAGGGGTTTTATTTTTGTTTTTGTTTAAATAACAATGTTCTAAGTAAATATGTTTGGAATTATATAAATATATATATATATATAAATTCTTTTGTAATTACAGAAGGAAAGTACTGAAAAAAGTACCGTTGGGTACTGGAACCGAATTCCAGGTACCGGTATCGGTAGTGGTATTGGTTCAGATGCGAAAGGTACCCAAACCCTACTCGCGATGTAACAAATTGCTTCACAGCACTGCACACATACGCCCATTCAGGATCCGGCTAACAAGGTAGCAATGGAGTTTTTCACACTATCGTCATGGCTGAGCTGGCAAAAAAGAAGCAGAAAGCTAGGAAAGCATTGTCGGAGGAACAGACAAAGAGGAAACGGCAGACTGACCAAGTGAGTCAGACACGAGTAAACATAGGAGCTGCCAAATATCTATTCCAAAGCTGTAGCTCTATAGAGCAAAAAAGCGAAAAGCGAGAAAACAGTGAAGAAATGGCCAAAACTGCATAGCGCCACTTTAATTGAATACTCTTACAGACCTGATATAGTGGGTGTGGTCCATTGAGTTGGGCTGGGGGGTCCCAGTCTATCTGAATGGTGGTTTCATTTACTGGATGTAATTGAGGTGGAGACAGTCCTGTTGGAGCTGAGGACAGAAAGGTATAAGAAAAATGAGAGAAATGAGAGACTGAAAGCCAACTCAATGCAAATAAAAATGTTCCTAAGAGTTTAGATTGTTATAATATGTGGATTTTTGAGCTGCCTTATTACTTTTACAAAAGTGCTTTGTTAAGCTTGTCTTAAATGTGAGCACATAAAAAACACTTTAGCAATGCACCATACCTAACATACTCAAAGACATTCTCATGTTGTGGTTGTAATCATTAATAAAATGATTTTTGGATAATTATTTTTTCTTTTTCAGTAGAAACATTTATTTAGCTCATTTATCTCATACCTATTGTATGTCCAGACTGCACAAAAGTCAAATTTTCATTTAACAGAGGGTCAATTTAATTTCCTTCCTTCACTTTAGATGTTAAATTAAATGTCCCTTTGAAACATACTGGCTGCACCTTGAGCCATAGCTTCAACATGTATCACAAATAAATCAACTAGAGACTGGCTGATATGGTGAGCGGAGATATATAGGAATGAAGAGAGAAACATAGCAAGTGATGGACTGGTGTAGAGATGGGAAAGATGGGTGTGCATTAACGTCATTCCATCGTATTTCTGTGCATGTGTGCGTGTGTGTTTCAGTAATGGTCTAAATGGTCTGTGGTAGGAGTAAATTAGCTCTCAGTGACACACGTGCGGACCATCTTTAGTGTGAGTTCTAATAGAGCTCTTAAAAGGGAAGTGGACAGCTTGTCTTAGGCGGCTCATCTTGGCACATCAAACCATAAATTACTGCCAATCGATAGCTTACCAGTCTATTGAAATTGAGCTATGGTGACATTTAGAACATTGACTATGACACACACACACACACACACACACACACACACACACACACACACACACACACACACACACACACACACACACACACACACACACACCCCTTGAAGTGTAGAAAACAAATTCTTTTTGGTTTAATCACAGTCTGAGAAAGAGAGAGAGAGCGTGTGTGTGTGTGTGTGTGTGTGTGTGTGTGTGTGTATTAGGGGCAGGTGGTTAGAAAGTGGGCAGGTAGATGACAATGCACAAATGTTGCTGCTTCAAGATTAAAGAAGATTAAGTGGTATGGCACTGAATCTTTCTGTAGCAGACCTTTATCTAGTGAACAACTGTACATGAGGCAACACAAGCCTTTCACTGCATCAGGGGGCAGACCAGGTTTTTATGGGCTTCTGAGTGAAACCCAGTGGCAAAATGGACCACGCTCTGTTGGTTTTGAGGCTTGATCAAACTGGACTGACCTCAGTGAACTGGAGTGTCCCTGGGTGACGTCCGACTGTGATACTGCAATGTTATTGAAAGTATTAAAACTGATTCACTCACCATAGTAGAGCTATTGTCACCTGCGATGGCACTGGACATCAGTTAGTAAGTGTGTGTACTTTCACAAAGAAGGATTAGACTGGACAGGTTAAAAACTACAGGGAAACGTTTGCCTTCTCTTTCCAGATTACTCCAATTCTCATTCTACAATGTTGGGCAAGTTTAGGAGAAAAATGTCACTTTACCAGTAGAATCTGTGTGTGATCACTTAGTGAAAAGTGCAGAACCCTTTTGTGTAAACAGATTTTGTGTCAAGTATGAACATTTACCCATTTTTTTGTACCTAAAATAGTCTCTTAGGTGATTCTTTTTATTATTACGCAATTTATCATTACACTCCAACAGCTTTTTCCTGGTCTTTATGCAAGTCGTTGTCCAGGAGAATATTGTCTTTTGCACCCAACAGTGCGACATCGGCTGCTGCATTGGCATAATGTTCTTTGGCATCTAATTCCATGACAAACTATTCTTTCAATTTTCATTTTTCAATGATTCAATTTAATGATTTCTAATAATAATGCACTTTATTTTTTCCCTTGGGGAAATTCATTTTTTCATTTTGTTGTTTTTCTTTATTTACAGAGTGTGCACCTTGCCGCAACACAGCACCCAGAGAAGTAAGCTACCAGTCCACACTACATACCTGGTCTCTCTGGCTACCCTATAAGCAGGACTTTAAAGGTCCCATGACATGGTGCTCTTTGGATGCTTTTATATAGGCCTTTGTGGTCCCCTAATACTGTATCTGAAGTCTCTTTCCCATAATTCAGCCTTGGTGCAGAATTACAGCCACTAGAGCCAGTCCCACAATGAGCTTTCCTTACTATGTGCCATTTCTGTGTCTATAGCTATTGAGGAGGAGAGAGGGGGGGCAAGGTGGAGGTTGAGGGTGTGGCCTTGACCAACTGCCACTTTGCTCGTTTGAAAGCCATGATGTCTCTCTTTCTCATGGGCAGGCCAAATTCTCTGGGCGGGCAAAGCAGAGAAAGGGGAGGTAACCTTGCTGGAGGTAACCTCCTTATGACCTCATAAGGACCAAGATTCCAGATCGGCCCATCTGAGCTTTCATTTTCTCAAAGGCAGAGCAGGATACCCAGGGCTCGATTTACACCTACCGCCATTTCTAGCCACTGGGCGACCATAGGCAGGCTGGAGGAACTCATATTAATGTTAAAACACCTCATAAAGTGAAATTTGCATGCCATGGGACCTTTAAACTATGTTGTCATAAATTGTTTAAACTAAGGATTTATGTCAAGAAAGAGCGTGTCAGAGAAAACAAAAAATCTTGCATATCAGGAAAAAAACATAACAAAACTTTTCTCCCTAGTGACCCATGGTATTCTAATCCTGTGTAGTCCTGTAGTATTCATATGAATGTATGTATTCATGTATGGTATCTACTTGTTAATTAATTGAAATGTACTTAACACTATGACACATCCAGTTTGACGAAAGCCACTTGCCTTATCATGCATGTGCTCAAACACGCACATGTACACCCACACACAAGGTTAACAGTCCACCAGAAAGGTTAATTTTAGCTGCCGACATGGTAATGAAGCAGCTAAATCATGAGCCAGCTCCCAGAAGCAATTGTGCATGTGTGTGTTTTCTGTTTTTACAACGACTGACATGTCTTAACAGGCTCTTAGCGTACAGTTACACCACGCACACAAGCACACCACTTATTGACATCGCGATCCCTTGCCATGCATATTTCTCTCCTCAAGAAGGGCCTCAGGCCAATTATGCGTAAATCAATAAAGTTCCTGTTCTGTTGAGTGGTGTTACAGTGTGAGTGTGTATGTGTATATGTCTCTCTGTGTGTATGTCTTGTAGAACAAGCCTTTATGGATGTAGGATACATAAAACATCACCATCAGCCCCTGATTAGCCACTCACTTTACGTCTTGATCGATAACTTTGTGGAAAGACGCACACATTGAAACAATTGCAAATGCATCCACACACATGGACAGAGAGCTCGCTCCTTGTGTCGTAATGTCTGTCTCAGTGTGCACGCTAATGTTCAGTCATGTGCTTTGGTGTAACTCCAGTGGTTTCGCAGATGCTGTCTGCTCACTTACAGCAGATGGTAGCTGGCTCTAATGGCCCAGCCTTATGTGTGGTAGATTTATCAGGACATCAGTACCACGCTCAAGTACACCTTACCAGGAGTACCACAAGGTGAGGTTAAATCCCTCCAAAAATCTCCAGTTTCATTTAGGGGATATCACAATGTTCTTTTCATTTATGTAAAATACAATTTTAGGACCTTTTTGGACAAATCAGGCAGAATTGTTCAATGGAGGGCCAAAATATGCTACAAATTGTTGGGTGAAGAAACTTAAGGAGGTACATATAAACATACTTATCATAATACATTCAGCTCTGTGAATTTTGCATCAACATTAAAAGATGTCTTAAGAAGAAATAATAAAGTAAGCAATTGTGGCGAAAAATATCTAAACTTTTTTTGTAGTAGTACTTGGATTTGTTTGGATTTCTCTCTGCAGGGTAAGAATGGGTATAAAGGGATTTGGATTTCCCTAGAAAAGGAATAATATTTGACTTAGCACAGAGGAAAGAGGGTTGATTTGCATTTAACAGGCTGTCAAAACTGATTCTGAATGCATAGAAAATGACAAAACTAAACTAAAATCAGATTATATATGTATATTGCAATTATGACCTGACTAATTCAAATTTAGACTTTTTTTCTGTAAGAGCAGAAATCCGTCCAAGAAAAACTGTAATAAGGTATGTATTATGGTTGTCTACAAATTAAATAACAGTAAAAAAAATAAATTGTATGCATATGTATTAAACATGTTCATAAATTGTATAGAAATGTACAAATATTGTAGTATAGCACATATACTACTTATTGTTGAGGTTACAAAAGAAAAACTATTTTAATACACTAAAGGGGGTATGCACCTCCTGATAGATTAGACTATGCTCTAAAAAATATAAAAATTTTTGTGAAAAAACCATTTTAAACTGAATGAGAAAATGTGATATGAGGTGTGAAGCTACGACAGAAGCCCAACACCCAATAGAGTAGCACATGCTATGCAGATTAAAAAAGAAATCTGCCAAACGGCATATGCCACTATCATTTCTTATAGTTGAAACAAGGGACATCTTTGGTGTTGGATGAAACAAAATGGTGGCAACAGATGTGGCTGTTAAAAATACATTCAAAAAGTCAACTGGGTACAATAAGCCATATTGTATTGCACTGTATTACAGTCAGGAGAAGTCTTTGGAATCACTTGAAATAAACATTGTCGCTGTGTCAACAGATGCAGCCATTAAAAGAACATTTAAATTGTCCACCGATTACAATATGAAGTATCATTCATCACAATAAACACAAGGAAGGACTTTTTGAGAATTGTATGAAATGAAAATATTGGCTATGTTAACAGATGTAGCTGCTTAGAGTAAGTTCAAAAGCTCAAATCCCTGAGCAAGTATTTATAGATGAAAGGTTTTTTTTTTTTACAACCAGCGCGCCCATTGTCTATTCACCTGAAGGGATAAACAAAACAAAATGAAAAAAGACACAAAATGAGCAGCAAGAGTAGAGACCATGAGTGAACAGATGGAAAAGTGTGTGTGTGTGTGTGCAATATGTTTATTGCAGTGATTCATGTTCCATGTGCTATTTTGTATTTAAGTGAAAGTGCCAGGTAGAGATAGAAGTGAAGGATGTATTGAGTGAAAAAGTGAGAAAGCAACAGATTGTCAGAGAGAAAGACATGAATAAAAATTCTCTAAGTGTGAGTGTCTATGTCATCCTGCACTGATCAATTATTGCTAATCTCAGTCCCATAGATTTGTGCCAGAGTTATTAAACACAGCTAATTCATTCTACTTCTATAATGGTTATAAATTTAAAATAGAGAGAGAGACACGGTATGTGTGTTTCTGTATCTCTGTGTGTGTCTGATTCATGACCAGCAGGAAGAGTGTGCTACGCCACATTTTTCTCCTTGTAATTAACAGTAAATTGTTTTTACTGCCGCACGCCATGAATATCCCCTCTGGTTAACACGACCAATGCTGTCGCAACTCAAGTACCCAATGACTGACTGTGCGCTTTTGGATGTGTGTGTGCATATGTCAGAGGCTTGTGTTGCCGTTGTTATGAAGAGAATACCACACACTTTAACGATTCAATACTGCACGCAGTATGTAACTGAACTGCTATTATCCGTCTATATATTTTGGCACTATCAGCGGTTCCCTATTTTCAAACTTATTTTCTACAAAGCTAATTACATTTGTGATGCCATGTGAACCTTTGTTTCTGTTTGTATCCATGTGTGTTTGTGTGCATATCTTTTTATTTTACCTGCTGGTAGGGTCCGTCCTGTGCTTGGCAGACTGGAAATGCAACCTGTATTTGTGCAGAGTGTAACAGTGAAGTTGTACACATGGTAAGGCTTTAGTCCTTTTACTAAATAAACAGGCTGTGACGATGGTCCCACCCTATGCAAGACCTGGAAAAGGGAGACAAAGAGGGAATTAAAACTTGTTTTGACAATTCACGTTTTACTTAATTAGGAAGAAAAGAGGATACAAACAGAAGCAAGAACCAGGAGTCAAAGACAGTGACCTCAGCACCTAACTTCTTACACACACACACACACACACACACACACACACACACACACACACACACACACACACACACACACACACACACTCTGATGATAGTAGCTGTCCACATGACCTGACAACCCATACAATACAGCTGCACCATTAATTGTGTAATAACTGTGACCATCAGACAACCATGTTTAATTAAACATAATCTGGTAAGAGAGCACTGCTTTAATTTTAGAGTGCCTGACATATCCAATCAAATCACAATTCATTAAATTGTCTGGCCAGTTAAAAATGTTTGGGTCAATTGCATATTTATTAATTCTCTGATTCCAAAACTTTACAGCTACTGCAGGTGAGAATATTTTCTACAATAAAAGCATTATGAAACATCAGTTTTACAGAGGATGAGCTAATTCAACAGCATAACAAAAAAAAAACTATATATAGAGCCTTTTTACCTTGACATCTAACCTAGGGTGCAATTTTCACTCAAAGTTCTATAGCTGTCCTACTCATTATGTGCGTAGCGTCTTACCTGACTAACAACTGGAGGAGCATAGGGATTTTTGGTCTGTTCAGAGAGCAAGTTGACTCGATATTCTGTGACTTGTCCTCTGGCGATGATCCCTTGACCCTCAGTAGAGTTCCAAGCAACTTTGAGACTGGTAGATGACAGTGCAAACACTTCTGGAGGAGCCATCAACTCTGGGACTGGAAACATGGCCACACATATATGTATAAATTATACAGGTCAAACCATATTTAGCCATTTGTTAATGATAAACTAATTATTAACTAAAAAATCATGTAGGGTGGGATTGATTCAGAGCTAATTTGTAAAATGACTTATTGAAAAAATGTGGTTTATCATTAACTATTAGCTTATAACTATTAGCTATCTCACTAGCGAACATTAACAGAAACTTATTTTTCTGCTTGAAACAAAATCTGCAACTGTAAAGTTCACCATAATGTATCTCACATCAGTGACAATCAATCAATCAATCTGGAAATGTTTAACTGAAATTTAAGATCATGTTACTGTGTGTTTGAACAGCAAATGATTTAAAGTAGGGCTACACAATATATTGTTTTTTATCGTCATAGCAATGTCAACTTGCAAGACATCGCGAAAGACTGCGATATTGCACTTTAAATATACTAACAATGTATTAAATTACATTTTGTCTGTAGGCGTTATTTTGTCTGATAAGTGGCATGCTGTTTATTTTTGGGCCAATCAGATAGACCCCTCGCCATAAGGCACCATCTGATTGGTCAGAATCTGAATGTGAGTAAGGTTTATTAGACTAGTGCTGCCATACTACTCTGCATGGTTGAAAGAGGAAAGTGTGACAAGTGCAGGTGAAAGTTTGAATGCTTTCTTTAAATATTAGTTTTTCTAAAATTATACTTTAAAACAATCCCAATATATCGCCTTACACACAGTATTGAAATATATTGCAATATATATTGAATCGTGACCCATGTATCGTGATACGTATCGTAACGCCAGATCCTTGCCAATACACAGCCCTAGAACTGAGTACAATTTAATATCTATTTATTCATTGCATGTAATATCATTATTGCGATATTTAACATTATCGTATATTGAATGTTTTATGTTGTTAATCTCTGAGATGTACAGTTTTAGACTATGAAACATTGTTTTTGATTTTTCTAATTTTTTTTGTAAAGTTTTCCTTTGACTGCTACCTAATACATTAAAAATTAACCTTTTACAGTGAGTTAATTAAAAATGAAATACTAATTTAGACACAATGACATACATTCAAAATCATTGACTTAGTAAGATATAATGTGGATTTAATGGATTTAAGTATTCCATAATTCTACGGTTATGATAGCCACTATTACATGACAGATTAGAGAGAAGGATTCTTTTATTCTACTGTTGATGGCATCTAGCTGTGAAATATGCTGTGAAATGTGATTCATGGAAGACATAACCACAGTCATATTCTTTCTTTCTAACACAGCGCACGCACGTGCACAAACACTGACACACACTCCACATTTAAAATGGTGTTATCATATGCTTGTTATCCAGACACATAGCTTAGAGTGATGTTGGAGGCAATCGTTTAGTCCTAATGAGCCATATCATTTATTTGAAATTCAAATACCTTAATGAGTTTCCCCTCCCCCACACGCAGTTTATATTTCCTCCCTCCTTCCTTTCTCTACATTCCTTTTGACAAATGTCTGTGTTTTTATTTAATACAATTATATTTTGTATTACATGCATCAGCAAAGTTCTCTGATGGATAGATGTTGACCAATACATCACTTGATTACATTACCCAGATCTCTGATTTCTGTCATCATTTTAATATTATTTATTTTATATATATATTTTTTGCTGCATTTTTCTGACTAAGGAAAGGTCAAAACCACAGCATCCACAAACTATTTTGGATCCCAAACAACAAATCTAATCAAATCTAATATAAAGATTACAGCAATAGCCATTTTCTAATCTTTCTGATTTATTTACTCACCTACCTACCTACCTTACTACCGAGGAGCAACCACGCCTGACTAGATTTATATTAGATGAAGTCAAATTTAGGCCATAACTTCTAGTATAAAAAATGTGTTTGTAGAAAGTCCTCTTTACAAATAGATATTATTTCGTTTTGTATATGGAGAACAAAATGCTGCACAATGGTTTAACTAGACTTGACAATTGAAAGGGCAGAAGGAATAGAAGAAATCAGTCATTTGTAAAAGAAACTGGAAGTGAAATGAATGGTGGTGGGGACGTTGGTGGCGGGGGTGTCGTGCCAGAACTGGAGCCGGCAACGGGACCGGCTTCGGGCAGCCGCTCCGGACACCACGGTAGAGGCTAGAAGTCAAAGAGGACACGGAGGAAGCGAAGAAGAGAAGAGAGTGACCGGGCTGCCGTTGGACAACTCGGACTGGCTCTAGGCGAGAGCTTCGCGAAATAACAGGCTGCAAGACAGACAGCGAGCTGGCCATCTTGTTGTGTCTGTTAAACCACTGTAGTAAGTAATATTAGCTGACTTGCTACATCTTGTTTTGTTGCACTTGCTTGATGTTTGGCTGTTAGTAAAGTTGTCGACTCGCTACATTTTGATCATGAGTAATATAATCATAACAAAAGCATGTTTACAGCTGTCTATATTTACGACAGCAGTGTATAGAGTAATAACACTCTGAAACTGTAGGGGCGCCAAATCACAATATTTTTAAAACGTTTTGCAGTGTTGCTATCAATTGCAAGAGAGACCTTGGGAGTTTGAATGGGAAGATGGATGTAGTACGGGATGTTCACAGTATGGAGCCAGCATCTAATGGTCATGGGAGAAACTTCAGCTTTAAAAAAATAAATAAAAAAAATAAATGTGGAATTGGCCTCACCATTCAGCCATGGTTGTCTAACCTGTAACAACACTATGTCTGATGTCTAATCATTGTTGGTAAAAGACTAACTGAAAAAATATCTACCTAACTGAAATTTGAAAAGTGAATTGATTTAACTTGGCTCTTTCATTGAACTCGGATACACTCCATGACTGAATGACAAAAGATCCATGTAAGCTTAGTTTAACCATGATCATGATCTACTGTATACATGTACAAACCTCCCTCCATGGTGCGTGCTGTGGTCCACCCTGATGTGACACTTCCTGCCATATTGATGCTCACGACTCTCATCTGATAGGTGGAAAACGCCTGCAGACTTCCAACAATGGTACTGCTCTCAAGGGGTGAAACTGTGCTCCTATTGGTTAGCTGTGCTTCTGGGGAAACACTTGGATCCAACCAACCAGCGCTGAAGAACACTCTCTTCTCAACAGCAGGGCTAGAAGGGTTTTGTGATTCCGTTGGTCCACGTAGAAAGACTTCATACCTTGTTATAACACCTGTACAGAAAGCAAAATAGTTAAAAACAAAACAAAAGAGGGCGTGTGCAAAAGATTAGTACAGATGATTACAACAAAACTAAACAGTTATTTCAGAAATTAAATAAGAGATGCAACAATTGCAGCTATGGGAATTGTTAGGGAAACATTGCACCAGTTTTCTTTTTTTTTTATCCTAGCTTTTTTTATTGAATTAAAAGTGCCAATTCAGCCTGTTTATGATAAAAGAGTCAAAGCATGAAGTGTGTATTAGAAACTGCAGCCCTGCTTAATACTTATCCCTATTGGCAACAGGATGCTAACATTTGTACATTTTCTTTAATACAGTAATGTTGTTTTGAGGAAAATCTAACACCATGAATAATGAGAAAGCCCTGGCCAGTGTTTGGCCCTGTAGTAGAAAACATGCTAATAATGACTTAGTCCTGGCTAGTCCTGTTTAGCTCTCTGGTGGAAACCAGTCTATTGTCCCAATCTCTCATGCTCTATTCCACTTGTTAATAAGAAAATGACTGGTTTAGGATGAGGACAGAGCAGGCAGCACCAAAATACAATAAGAGACTTAAAGACCCACAATGGAATAGATGAGTGTCCAAATGCTGTTATAAAATACAAATAAAATAAAATAGAGGCTAAACGTAGAACCTCTCTTTACACTGCCCTCTCATTATTCTTTTTATTTCCTTTACACCAATGTCTTTATTCCTTACACTCATCACACATTACCTTTTTTCAAGGTTGTCTACTCCCTTTCTCACCCCTCTAATATCAAATAGTTTGCTACAACATTAGTTCATTTGAATACTTATGGCTGTAAACCAGCTTTAGGCCCCGAAAATATTCTTGGAAACTGTACTGAACTGACAATCCTTCCTACCTCTCTACTAAATACAGCAAATGTTGAAAAATGGACAATAAATAATGGACCTTGCGTTATCTATTCATGTGTTCATATATCAATATTTCTGCATTAAAAAGGTCTAAAAAAATGACTACATCTATGTTATGTATTTGTTGTTGTGTGCTTACATTATCTCAAATGTTTATAACAATGTTTAAACCCAGAAATATCTGTAATTTTAATCAAGAGCATGTCATTTGGTCGCATGTCAATGGTGTCCTTAAACCCCTCTAGTTTCTCTAACTTTCAGCAAAACACAGGAAACGCCAGGAAACACCAGTTGATACGTTCAAGAGTAATTGTAACAAAGAATTATACTCAGTAACAGTAATGCAGCATTTTTTCATTAACTACATGCCAATAGGGTTATATTTAAACGTAACGTGAATAAAACTTTAATAAATAAACTCATCGGTGAACAGATACATTTTTATCGGCAATAGTGTTTTTTTTAACAATAAAAAAACAACTCACATGATCCCATGCTACTTCACGTATGGCATCAAAAAGTCTATTTTCGATTGAGAGACCCCTAGTTGCATATGTAATTACATATGTACTTTAATCCATGTTTGTAGTTGAGACTACCAACTCAGCTCAATCAAGAAAAATGACAGGGCTGGCCAAGTCAAGGAACAAACCCAGATCAAAAAAGGTGAGGTGTACAGGAGAGGACTGAGATTAAAGTAAAGAGTCCAGTTGAGAACTACGTACATCAACCATTCTTTAAACAATAAACTGAAGACAGAGAACATAGAGGAAAAAGATGCAGAGTAACCCATGTAAAAAATCTTAGTATGACACTGGGAGGGAAAAAGATTAACAGAGAGAGAAAAATAATTGAGACACACAAACAGAGAGAGAAACCCAGGTTACAGGGCTTTGTACGACACTGAGCCTTAGAGCCATTACAAAGCTTTCTGGATTTACCAAAGGCAGTTCCAGTTCAGTGCATGTGTGTGTGTGTGTGTGTGTGTGTGTGTGTGTGTGTGTGTGTGTTAGTTGATTCTCACACCTCTTTAGTGACACAAGCCTAAAAACCATGCTACTAAATGTGTGTGCGTGTTAGTGTGTGTGTGTGTGTGTGTGTGTGTGTGATTATCCTACTGTATTATTTATTCTGACATGGACATAAATAATGTATTTGTAATGTCATGTAATTGTAATGTGCTTCTAATAAACACACATACATGTGTGCATTTTTAATTGCATGGATGTGTGTACAGTTTGTCTTTTGTGCATGTCTTTCTGTAGTTTCTCGTGTTGTATGTTTGGGGTCCTACCATTTGGCTGACTGGGGGGCTCCCAGGAAGCATTCAGTGTATGTGGTCCTGTAGCAGTGACTCTGGGTGGGGGTTGGTTTTGTGGGGGAGCAGAGGCTGTCAGAAGAGACAGTGGTGGGGTAGAGGTGCACCCCCCAGAAGAGCACGCCTGCAGACAAGGTTAGGATTCTGTCATTTTCATTTCGCAATGCTGGAAATGTGCATAGGTTGTGGCTCAAGCATACTTGCTATATCCTTTTGAAGATATAGATGCTTCACATATCTATCTTTGTTATTGGGAATTAGGGTATATATATAAATAATAATAACTTTATTTATATAGCACCTTTAAAAAAAGCAAGGCAAACAACTAAACAGAGGGCCCAAAAAGCGCAAAAAAAGGTAATGAGATGACAAAATAAGCATACAGTATTTATAGAATAGAGATCAATAGCAATAACAGATACAGATCCGAAGGAACAATACAATGAGACAATGAAAATAATGGGAATGGGAATAAAAGCAGAGTAAATACCCCACCTACCTCCAGTATTACAGTGTATTGGGTGAAGGGCTTTAGACCGCCTGCCACAGCCTCTGTAGATAAGCCTGTGTAGTGAATGACAGCCTCTGCTCCACTAGACTCCATGGAGGATAAGACAAACCTGTGGGAGACAAAAAAACTGTGGTAATCAATTCCACTTTTCTTCATTTTTCATGCCAATAGGTCACATGGTTTTGTAATCTGGCTCCTGTAAAAACTAGTGCTGGAATGTTACAGAGGCGAGAGGATTTGTACCATGTAAACTGCAATGTCGCTGGTTTGAATAGTAGGCAGCAATTTAGAGGTCCAGGCTATTGTTGCAGGTCTTCCCCCTGTCTCCCTACAATTTCTGTCTGAACTCTCGACTATACAAATGTAAGCAAAAATGCCACAAAAATAATCTTAAAAATATTTAAATAAATAAAGACTAGTGCTAGTCTACCCCTCCTGTTTCAAACTTTCAAAGTTTCTCTCTTTACCTTCCAACTTGACCGATCCTTTCCATTCATACGTCTATCCTTGAACTCTTCCCGTTGTTCATATCCTCCGTCAGTATCTTACTGTATCATACCACTTATTGATATTCCCAACTCTACCTACATCAACATGTTTCTCTTAAATTGTCCATATTTTATTTTTGTACCCTGAGGGAAACTGGGTTTGAGCCAAATAAAATGTTTTCCTTACCTCCTTCCCCATCTTGACTCTGCACCAACTGTGCATACTGTACTGCACATCCTTTGATTCTTCATAGCCTTCCAGCAAAGTATACGTTTTCCTATTCTTCCCTTCTGTTTCCACAAGTCCTACCCTTGGTTTCCCTTTGCATCTGCTGTTCTCTGTCTCTCTTCTCCTTTAATTATTATATCATGGGCTCAACCTAACTGAAGCTTTCCAAGTCCCCCTTCTCCTCAATTTCTTTTCACTGTCAGTAATCTCAATATTTTGCTTGAAGGGATTAACAATTCTGAATGTTTTGTAATGAATTGTATCTTTCAGAGGGCTTCAATAGATCACTCATCCTAGTTGGCTACTTTTAGCACATGTACCCTCAAGCTGTACTGTTAGAAGATGAATGATTTACTTTGATCATGGCAATATTTTCGGCGGTCAGCTTCAGTCAGAGACACAACACAGACTATAGATAGAGCAACTGAAAATTGTTTCTCATTTTAAAGACCCACAATTTGGATTGGACCTGAATCTGAATTTTGACTTCAGTCCAGGGTGCTCTCCCTCTAAACCTCCCCCTTCTTCCTTACCTTTCCACTGGGCCTGTATCATTTCGTGGTGGGCTCCAGCTAAAGCTAGCGGTGGTTGGACCAGGTCGTCCCACAAGATGTAAATGGAGCTGTTCTGCTTCCGGCGGTGCACTGAAAGTTTGATATGAGGCTGATGCACTTATTGTCGCACCGGCCACATTAGCTGTTATAAGCCAGTAAGAGTAGTTGGTGTAGGGAAACAAACCAGTGTCTTCAAATGATTCAGGGCCTGAAAGAAAAGGGGGGAGAAGAAAGGAGTAAGATGGGAAAGGAGTTGGGAAAACAATGTTTGTTTCATATGTATTTGAAATAGTAAGAAGGAGATTAAAGTTGTTTGAAAACCTGTGTGGATACTTACTGAAAGGATAGTGACTGTGGATGCTGTGCACTGACTGTCCATCCCTGATGAGTGTGTAGTCAAGTCTGTTTGAGTTTGGGGAGTCAGGTGGATGCCAAAAGAGATGAATGGAAGAATAACTGAGAGCAAAACCTACTGGTGCAGGTTGCTGGGAGGGTGCTGCACAGACAAGAGACAACAAGAGTGAAAGAGATAAACAGTGATAGATATAGACTAAACAGATACAATTATGTAATTTTACAGGGACAATATATAATAATTAGAGCATGTTGCTTTTGTGTAAATGTGTTACTAGTGTCAGCAATATGTCAGCAAGGTCCCCAAAATCAGACTGCATAGAATTAGTTTTTACATCATTGATGTACTGAATCTTTGCTGATGCTTTCAGGAATAGTTCAACAATACACTTGTTTGCTTTCTTGCAGAGAGTAAGATGAGAAGATTGATACCACTCTGATTTGTGTACGAATATGAAGCTACAGGTAGCAGCCGGTTAGCTTATATTATCTTAGCGCAAAAAACGGAAACAGGGTGAAACAGCTAGCCTTTAAGCTAGTGTGTGTGGATTAGTGTTTGTGTGTGTGTGTGTGTGTGTGTGTGTTAGCATGTAAAACAGACCTTTACTGCAGCCAAAGTGGCTCTCAGGGTCGAAATGACTCGCTCCAGGTTGACACATATCACACCGCTCTCCAGTTACCAGCGGCTTACACACACAAACCCCTGAGTCTGGATGACATGAACTATTGACACTGCCCACCGGGTCACATGCACAAGGCTGGCATCTAGTCAAGCAAAGAAAAAAAGATCATGAAGACGTTTTGTACAGTTTGCAATTTTCATTCATGTCTACACCTAGGTGGTTGGAAACAACATCAAAACACTAATCATGACCAGAACCTGGTTAGACAGAAATTGTAACTTTTGAATTGCTTATAAATGAACAAAAGACTTTGTCTTCCTTTTGCTTCCAGGGTTGGATGATTGCATAGTTGTAAAATAATGCTGTCATAGAAGCTCCTAGAGTAAATGCTATTACTTGGGTGTGGATGGTAGGCCAATTTTGAAATGTAAAAAAAATGTATCTGCATTAGTGTGCAAATGTTTAAGGATAACTTGTGAAAGGGTATGTGTGTGCAAAAGGTGTTGGGTCTTCACCTTAACACTGTGAGGGAGACCCTCACTAGCACCAATACCACCCACAATCATCCCCTAGCTGTGAAACTAACTTCACAAAAAATGCATTCCCCCTCAGAGTTGTCAAAATCTGTATGTGTGTGTGTGTGTTTGTGTGTGTGTGTGTGTGTGTGTGTGTGTTTGAGAGTGTGTGTGACAGTGTATGTGTCTGGATCACTAGTGTGGTGTTACCCTCACTGGGGCTGGGCAGCGGGTGATCATCCGGCCAGCCACCTCACACCTATACACACAGTCACATGCACGCACACAAGCACACACATGCTTGTTGGACAAATACACACACTACATTGACATAGAGAGTAACACTGTATAAACCCTATTACTGTAACACACACACACACACACACACACACACACACACACACACACACACACACAATCAATGTGTGCTTGTTTCTGACACATACTCTACTCACATGGTCTGTCTCTCTCTCTCTCTCTCTCTCACACACCACTACACCTTCTTTATTGCTGTGTGAAAAGCCACAGCCTCTTAACGAGCCACAAATTTGTCCTGTCAACTGGTGCTCAAACACACACACACACAGACACTCACCCTCAAAAACACACAGGTACGAATACACACACATGCCATACTGACTCGACCTTCACTCCATTACCAAGGAGAAAGAAAACACCAACATCACACCAATTCTTTTTTCATAAGCCTGAAAGTACAGTAAGTGTTTATATTTGTGTGTGTGTGTGTGTGTGTGTGTGTGTGTGTGTGTGTGTGTGTGTGTATTTAGTGAGATATAGCATGTTAATACAAACAAGCATTTAACAGTGACATGCAGAAAATTGTGTGCAAATTAACATCAAATTGTCACAATAAGATCATGTAATAACTTTGGATATTACTTTAAAAAAGGTTTAGGTCCCAATAAAATATATGTTATTCTAGGTTTAAGAGTATTAGAATATTACATATGTAATCCCTTGTAATAAAAATATGTGTAAGTGAATGTGTGTATGCCAATATCTAATCCCTGCAGACAGAATTACCATCATATTTCCCTGTGATGAAGTTAACAATGGTCAGCATTTCTCTGACCCGGTTCTCCATGGAGACACATAGAGACACAGGACTACAACGTCAGCGAACAGCTCACACATCAATTTGTGTGTGTGTGTGTGTGTTTATGTGTGTGTAAATTCATTTGTGTAAAGCCTATTGATTGAAGGGGGAGGATACATTACTTGATGATATTTAGATGAAGAAATCCTTATTATGGAGTGACTGGGCACAAGAAAAGCATTCAGCAGTAATAACCTAAGACTTTATTTGTCAAATAAGACAGGAAAAAGTGAAGGAAGGAAGGACAACAGACAGACAGAGAGATAGAGAGAGAGAGAAAGAGAGAGATACAAACTTGCCACACTGGTATAAACAATATGCCTGGCATAGGTTTCGTTAATGCATGCCTTTTACAAGATCTGTGCTTCTGACCATCTTTTCCTATCTTTCTCTTTATCACTGTAACTTTCCTTGTTAGTACATCCCACATCCATATGTTTTCTCTCATATTCTAATTACTCCACTCTTTCCTTCCCAGTGCTTTCTTTCTTAATCTCTTTGTAAAGTAAACTCTTTATCACTCTGTGGTTTTTTCCATCGTTTCATCTCTTTCTGCTGTGAGGAGATCCAGCCACAGCCTGAACATAGGGGAATGCAGCTATCTGGCAAGGTCAGCTCACACACACACACACACACACACACACACACACACACACACACACACACACACACACACACACAAATCAAACAGTTTGTGGATCATCTATCTGCTATGACACCCTGTTGAGAGGAAAGTAGATGTGTGTGCGTACCAGTAGTGCACAGGGTGTAACATGTACAGTTACATTTGTGTATGCGTGCTTTAAGTTGTGTGTGTGGCGCTGTGTGTGAGATAGCCTGCAGGTAACGACATGAGCGGTAAAGGTCAAAGCAGCTCTTAACTCATGTAAGTCATATGTCTGCCAACTACTCTGTAAACTGTCCTTACAGAGACAGCACCTGCTGGTGTGTGTGTGCACTCGTAGGTGGAGCTGTGCATGTGTTCGTGTGTTTGTGCATGTGCAATTAATGGATAAAAGCTTTATAGGATGCAAGCAGATTTGGTGTTTGTGTGTGTGTGTGTGTGTGTGTATGAGATTGACTTTATGTGAGTTACCTGCCCAGGCCAGGGTTGAATCCAAAGAACATCTCACGACACTGGTCACAGCGTCGCCCTCCCACTGAGGGATGGGCACACACACACTGTCCAGTCTGGCTCTCACAACCACGCTGTGATGCTCCCATTGGATGGCAGTCACACTCTGCACACATACTTTGATCTGGAGAGAGGTAGAAGCCTGGACAGAGACACAAATAACATTTAATATTATAATATTATGAATCTTATCAATCTTATGATCTGTTACTTTATTACAGTTTTTTACAACTGCTTACAAACAAAATCTTTTCATGTCACACAATTTTTGAAACCTCTCACTCAAAGAGCCAAACTACACACCAAATATCCAAAACCATACAGTAAGCTAAAAATCTAACAGAAGTCACTTGTTTTCCTTTTCCAAACACAACAAATCAAAATGCTACACTTATTCACCAGATCACACACCCACTCCTCACATGTGCAAACACTAATTGCTTAACTGATCAGTAACCAACCACTGCTTTAGTATAGACCTATAAAAAGATCAAAGGTCAGATTACCTGCTTTGAACAATGGATGCCAACAATAGAGCAAGGGGAGTAAGAGGGAGAGCAGGGGACGACAACGAGGACAAGTTCAAAGAGGGCGAGTTGGAGCAAGAAGAAGAAGAGGACGTGTTGGAAGAGGACGAGGGCAAAGAAGAGAAGGAAGGGGAACCATCTGATGAGATCAGGGCCACACTTATTGATCATGTGATCAACCCCAGGTTGACCATGAGAGAAGCTGGATTAAGTCCAGCCCAACATAAATCCATAATTCGAACCTTCAGAAATGAGAACAGGTATGCAACTATCCAATGACTATTTCAGCATTATCAATCAATCAATCAGACTTTATTTGGCACTTTTCATAAAAGCAAATGTAGCATGTTTCTTCATACAATCCCCATGACACACACACACACACACACACACACACACACACAATTTTAAAAATCATGACTTTTGGTTTACATGTTTATGGTTTTGTTTTCTTGTATGCTAGTGTATACAACACTGTATACAACGGTAATGTTTTGCCAAATAAATATTTTCTGTTTCAACATTGCATGTTTACAGTATACTTTTCAACCACTCTCAGCAGATTACTAGAACATTGTATGGAAATGTAGATATACGCCTATGAAAGACAAAAGGGCTTTAGATTTAGAGCAACAGTGTTCATGGTATATACAAAAATTTACTATTATGAAAAAAAGTGTCTGCCATTTGATGCAAATGCTTCATTTTGAGATGTGTTTATTGCATTTTTAATGCAGTGTTTCATTTTGAACGAGATATGAGGCATTTTGTGTGTGCAGTTTTGGGAATTGTGTGTAGAGTTTTGAAAAAAGGAGAAAGTTTTGAAAACGTGTGTAAGCAAAAACTGTAATCTGCCTACAAGTGTATTTTTGTTTCATAGTTTCTTCCTTTGTATTTTTCCTCCTTTAGATATTGCCTTACATTTTTATCTGATAGGACATATTTTCTACAACTCTAACATCAAATCTGCATGATGATTTATGAAATCACAACTCAAAACATTAGTTGTCTTCTGTCCTGGTTGTGGTCCGTCTATGTCACAAATTTCCTATGTGGCTGCATCCAAAATTATTTGCTAATCACTATATGGTTAACTATTGGTACATGTACATGTAGTGTTTTCTATACAACTGCTATACTATTCTCTAGTAAAAAATAAATTATATCCTATGTAGAGGGCTGAAAGTACCTCATATGCATTGTTTAAACTATAAACAAGCCATCATACATGTTAGATATTTTAATAGTGTCTAATGTGTTCTCTTTTTTGACAACTGACAACAGCTGTTTATACAGTGCTATAGCCATCTATATAAAATGCCTTATATAGCAAATAGTAAATGAGTGACTGACTTTGGACGCAGGCTGGTACAATCCTGAGACAACCATTTTATGTCCCTCCTAATAAGCATTAGGGAGTGTTGTTTGCCATTTATTTGTAATAAAATTTAACACAAAGCCAATAAGTGTGTGTGAGGTGGTTTCATTAAGCACACCAGGTTCTAAAGTATAAATCAATTCAGTTTATTTTTCTCAACGCTAATAGCAGCTATTAGACAAATTAGATATTTAGCCACCTTGACAGGGAATTTGCAATGGCAGGTATACAGTACCATGTCATGAAATGGCAGTTTACAAAATTAGGTGTATTTGTGAGATAATACTGATTATCTTGTGTCCTCTCTCCTCTCACATTCATTTACAACTTGTGTTACAGTAAACCTGACTATGCTGTTGGTCCTTCTCCATTACTGACACAAAACAACATCTGTTACCTCTTGTCCCATAAGACTGACCACACATCAATACACACACAAATTCATGAGGTAATGCACACACAAAAATCAAAGTGAGATGAGTAAGAAGAAGTGGCGCTGTTGTTGAGACCTGGCACAAACAGGACAATCACTGAGTGGAAATCTGGCAGAAGGCACACGCCAACAGACACATACACACAGACACACAGACACACAGACACACACACACACACATACACACACACACACACACACACACACACACAAAGTACCAACCATTGTTCTTCAGCATTTTCCTCAAAATCTCTTCCATTTTTGGGTACTCTGACCTTTGGGCAGTAACCTATCCACTTATTTTATTTATCCAATGACTCCTTAAATTCCTTTTTGTTCTACTGTATATACTGTATCGTACATCCATTTAATTATTCCAAACACACTCACCAGGTCGACAGCTACTGCAGTCCTTTCCATAGCGCGTAGGAACACAAACACACTGCCCTGTGGCGCTGTCACATACTGACCCCGTCACTGTCCCTCTGAGGTCACAAATACATGGTACACAGCCCTGGGACAATCCCTCTGAAAGGACACAAAACAACATAAGAATAGATTTAGACTTTTTCTCCCAAACTGTTGCTACTTATACAACAACACTAAACCTTGTCCTTGACAAAAGTCCTTAGATGAGGTAAAGAGAATACATTAGTTAGATAACAATACTTTTTATTTCAATTACAGTAACTATGCTGTATCTCAATTGACTGTACTTGTCAAACTTTATAGAGTCATTTGTTAAAGTTTCGGAACAACTTTGTAAACTGTGGACTCAACTAAAAGACAGGAACTAAGCTTGGATGTGATGTTGATTTTAGCTCTGTGTTTCCTTACTCTGGAGGAGTAAACTCCTGTTGTAGTAGTTGTGGGCACAGTTGGTACACTGTGCTCCCTCCGCCCCTTCTCGGCATGGACACTGTCCAGTCCACATATCACATACAGCCTCTGGCACAATGCCATGGATGTCACATGCACACGGCAAACAGCCCAGGGAGTTTCGCTGCTCCAGGGTGTGGTAACCATGACGACAAGAGTCACAGCGACGCCCTTCCACATGTTCCTAAAAAAGAAAGGAGGAAGAAGAAGGGACAGAATGTATAGTGTACAAAATGAACGAAGTGTAATATGAATGTATATTATTCATCTATCCTTTATTTAACCAGAAAGGTCCCATTGAGATACAATATCGTTTCTGCCAGGTAGTCCTGCTAATTCTGACCACTTCACCTGTAGTATACGTACCAACATCATTTTTCAGTTTTTGTCTGCTTACAAACCAAAACCAAACTAATAAAACTAGGTGGCTTCTACTTTTTAACTCAAGTTGCTAAAAGTTGTTGTTTGTAAAATGTTTAGAATCTCTTATAAGTGGCACACCTTCAGCCATGCACACTCATATTCTCATCATATATTTTGTCAGAATTTTGTTCACTGGCCAGAGTCCACCAGGGCTCGTGCAAGCTGGAGGGGAGAGGTGGTGTTGCTTTTTCCAATATGAGATGACTTGCTGATCGTTTAACACACAGACATTTTGGCAAAGTCCCTTATGGTTGACATTATAGTAAGTAATAATAAAAAGTCATAAGAAATTGTATATGTGGTAACTTGCCTTACACACACACTGTCCTGTGTGAGGATCACAGTCTGTCCCAGGTTTTGTCCCTTTTTGTGAGCAGTTGCAGCGGACACAGGATCCCTCCAGTCTTAAACCATATGAACCCCTGCCACAAGAGTCACAGCGCTGCCCCCCCACCCCGGGCTTACACTCACACTGTCCCCCCTCAGGCTCACAAAACGGGCTGAGGGAACCCAGGGGGTCACAGTCACACGGGACACAGCCGTCAGGGTGGGAGAGGTTCCAATAACCAAACTCACAGCGGTCACAAGAAAGACCTGGAAAGAAAGAATGAGAGAGAGAGAGAGAGAGAGAGAGAGAGAGAGAGAGAGAGAGAGAGGCATTTACAATAATGTTGAGGTAAGGACAGAGTGGGACCTGCTGAGAGAACAAGAAAGGAAATACAAATAAAAAAAAGTGAATTGATGCTTGCTTGTTCCCCAACTAGCGTTTAGCCTGTCTCTGTTTGCAGGCATGTGTGTGTGTGTGTGTGTGTGTGTGTGTGTGTGTATGCGTGTGTGAGTGAGTAAGTGAGAGGGAGCGAGAGAAATGGTGGGTGAGTGTATAAAACTGCCATCATTAGGGCCAGGCCCTCTACATATGATGGATCACTCACCTAAGGCCAAACACTTAATTCCACTGTGCGAGAAAATAAATAAATTAAGTACAACAAGAAAAGGATGGAGGGAAAGAAAAAGAGGAGATGGAGAGATGGAAAGATGGATAGAGGAACATAAAAAGAATACTGAATTACCATCTGGTGTGGTGCTTTAAAGTACTTAAAGAAGAACAATTAATTGCTGCTTGTTGCCAAATTATCTTTTAGAATTATTTATTATCAACAGTTTTCATAAGATTTTGTTTTGTAAAACAAAAAAACAAAAATGCAGCTTTTTATTTTTACAAGTGTGAACATTTAAGGCTTCCTTACTTTAAAGATTTAACATCTCGCAACATTTTGAATGCCGGCAGGAGCTATGCATTGAAGAATGTGAAAAGAACCGATAAACAGTTTTACTTCAGTTTTATGCTTTTATTTATTTATCTTAAATTTAGGTCTGTCAGCTCAGCATTGTATTCATTGTGCCATTGAGGCAACTTATTTCTTAAATTAATTTAGTTCTGTTTATAATTATTGTATAATAACAAACACCAAAACTGATCATAGATACTGTGGGAGATTTTATGGCTACAGCAGCAGTGCCAGGCTGTAAGGCTAGTTAAACGATGATATGCAGTGTGAGCGAGCAGGGCTTATTTGAATATGCCATACGTATTCCATGACAGGCAATCTGTCCCTAAATGGATGCCTGGGGGCAACGCAGGCACCACAGCCGTTTATGAGGGAGCGTGTGTCCTTATGTGGGTGGGTGAAAGTGTGCATGTGTGCATATACATACATGATAGCATATCTGTACATCTGTGTTAGTGCACATGACAAAGTGTGTGTCTGTCTGTGTGACTGTATCCTACTCAGTGTGCAGCAGACACTTGGCATTTCCCCTGCCCACTTTAATGATTTTATAGATATGAATGTATTTCTCTCCATAGATCATATTTCATAATAGTGCAGGGAAGAAACGTCTGTGTGCATGTGTGTGCGTTAAAGTGTACGTGCATGTCTGAGTGTGCTGATGGTAATGTAAACATGCAGGCTGACAAAATGATGCTTAGAACCCTAACAATGCTGTGATATACTGTATTCTGTGATTTATTTTCCCAATAAAACTACACAGTTTATAAAGAATCCCACACCTATCATAAAAAGTAATTATATTTTCTATTTACATTTTAGACATTGAGCTAAAGAAGTTGGAATTTGCAAATCACATTTTCGCAGCTATATGTAGTCAGAAGAGAAAAGGTAAGGAAAAAAAAGTCACAAGACAAAAAAAAGGAAAGAAAAGTGAGAACATTAGAGAAAAGAATGTGTTAAAAGATATAAGATCAGGACAGAAAGGAGGTAATTTTGTGTTGTGTGCACGAGTGCATATGAGTGTGTGTTTTTTTCGGGACATGGCCCAGCCCTTTTATCAGTAGCCAGCTGGTTAACAGGCTCATGCATCACCATTTCAAACACTATTATGTACACACTGCACTCTGGCACCTTGTTATGAATGTGCATGTGTTTCTGCATGTGTGTATCTGTGTCTATGTGCACACATTTCAATTCCGTCCTTCTGAAGCGTGCCTGCCATTGCTCTACTCAAAGTATCAGCTTGGCGGTAATAAATTGCCATAATCAAATCTCATTTCTGAAAAATACCTGTGGGAGCAACCAAACAAACAAGGACAGAAAAAAAACGAAAGTGGGTCTTGTAAGAAGGAGTGTGAAAAATACAAGGGGCCGCAGCAGTTTGTTTTAATCAACTTGGCATTGAATTAGAGAATTAAATACCAGCTTAGTCCTTGATGGCATGTATGTGCAGACAGACACACACGCACGCACGCGCACACACACACACACACACACACACACACACACACACACACACACACACACACACAACACACAGACATACATACTTAGGCACACATGCAAAGAAACTCATATAATCATACAAAACATACAGTTAGGCAAAGACAAAAGTACACAAACACACGGTTGCATCCAGGCACTTCCTCTGACATATATATAAACAGACACTCTTACACACATTTACAAGTTCACATACACATGCCCGCACTCACACGCACAACCATGGGCCCTTGATAGCAAGGCTTAGCAATAACCATGATGCGTTGAGTTGAGGAGCGCTGGCCGGTTTTGCATTTCATACGAGTCTGCTCTTCAAAGACACACAGGGGAGAGAGTGAAACCATTTATCACAAAGAGAAGCACAACGGCTGGAAGCACCCCCAGCAGAAAAGCCTGTTTATTTTGGCTGGCAAAACACTTTTGGCTATGGATGTGTTGTGCGTTTTCGCCTGTGTGTATGCACATGCCTGGTTTGCTGTGTGCACCCAGTGTACCCACTTTTGTTTTTGTGTGCACCCCAATTAGCTGTACTAATTTAGACACCATTACTGGACAATTAAACAGAGTAACTGTTATTAACGAAGTACTTGGGGACATTTTGTAAGAGAAACTATTTTAGAGAGCAGACATTTTGGAGTTGAGAGGCACGCTGCTCTGGTAACATACCAAGGTTTAAAGAGATTCATCATATTGCCTTTAAATTACTTTGATCTTTTCCTTATCCTAATTATACCCTCACTCACAATGAGGTTGCCTGGCTTGTGTGGGTGGGGGTTAGGGTGATGTCATGAACTTCCATCAAAAAGTTTCTCGGCAGCAGGTAACAAGAAGCAGTTCTAACACACATGATTGTCTCTGAAAAATGCAGTGCAAAAGCATTAGCAACCTCCCCATCAAATATGTCATTAAAAAGGAAACCCCAAAACAAAAATCTGAGAAATGAGAACTCTAAAAAAACTTAGTTTTATCTAATGTTTGTATGTTTACCTGTGACATGGGGTTTACACTGGCACAGTCCCGTGTCCTGGTTACAGCTGGGAACTCCTTCTGTTGAGGGGCTAATGATGCCAATGTCACTGCAGTTACAGCGGGTGCAGCCATTTGGATTCAAGGCTTTAAGACCGTACCAACCAGGCAGACACTCTGCACACTGACGACCTGTTACTGCAACCTTACATTGACACTGACCTCCTATCTGGAGGTGAGAAACAGAGAGGAAGAGAGGGACAGGCAAGGGAGAGTAGACAGGTTTTAAACTGACTTGAATTATCAACACTGAAATTGCAAGGGTTTCACTGGTCATCAACAATTTGTTTGTACCTGGGCACATTCCATGCTGCTGTTGACTGTTCCAGCAGTGTTACAGTTGCAAGGCTGACACAAATCAACTGAAGTAGGATCAGATTCCTCCAGCCTGAAAAACCCACTTAGACACAGCTCACAGTTCGTACCTGAGAGACAGAAATCGGGTGAGACAGAGAGCAAGGAAGTCAAGGGAACAGGTAGAGGCCATGCAGGGATCAAGAGAGATGTCCATGTCAAAGTCCAGGTTTCGACTGTATTTGTCTCATTGTGAAAATGGTTTCGAAGCACCATCAAAAAGTGACTGACGTGATTAAGGCACAACTTAATATTTTGTAATGTTAGAAGTAACATCTGAAAGGCTCATGACATCTCGTAGGGGTGGGAATCACCAGAGGCCTTACGATACGATATCATCACGATACTTCTGTCATGATACGATATTATTGCGATTTTAAACATATTGCAATATTCTGCGATATACTGCAATTTATCTTTTTTCCAACTTCAAATTTTCCCAATTTCAAATGATGTCCCCAAAAGGAAACTTTATCTAAAAAGATAAATTTCTCCGTTTGTTCATCTCACTTCAGTTTTATTGCTGCAAAACGAGATAGTCAAGCAGACAAACTGACCAAAACATATAATAAAATATCGATACTTGGCGTCTGTGTATCAATACAGTACTGCTGCAGAAAATATCGCGATACCATGCTGTATCGATTTTTTGCCCCACCCCTAACATCTCGCCTGTAATTGTTTCAAAGTGTTTTAACATTAAGGTTGCTTAAGAGACATAAAAGCCATTTTTTAAATGACATTTACTTAATTCTTATAAAATGTGAAAGGAAAATTAGCTAACTTATGTTGCTAAAACTCTACCCGTGGTGTTGTGCATGCAGTTGTCACAGACGCCTCCTCCTCCTCGATAGTGCTCATCTGGCTGCTCATCAGCTCCGACATCGTAATGACAGGAGAGGGCGTGGCCGTAACACTGACAAGACCGGCAGTTCATTGGCTGGAGCTGGTCACCTGACCTGAACGGCTTGTCATTGTAGAGGGGCGAACAACGCTGGCACTGTTGAAAACAGTCACATTCTATATATAAACATGCATTTCTTTATTTATACTATAATCTAGCATACTGTTAGGATAATTGTTATTAGTGCTTACTCAATTTACTAAACAGCTCACAGAGAGAGTTTCTGAAGTAATCAGACCAAGTTATAACTCTAATGAATGCAATTATGGATGCAAGTTTACATATATACACACACATCATATAAATTCAAATGAATTAGTGTAAAGTATTAGCGTAGCATTGGTGGTAAAAACAAAAACATCCGTTGACAAGAGATTAGGAAGGAAAACAACCATTTGGTATTATGCAAAGGCATATAAAAAATGTCATAAACTGTACATTTGCTGAAAATAGAAAAATGGTCCCATGACAAGTAAAATGCTTGCTTTTATGGAACAAAGACAGAGAATGAGAGAGAGGGGAAAATATAAAGACAAAAAAATCAGTGGCTCGTGTAAACCTAAATCTAAGGAGAGAGAAGAAGAATACAAATAACTAAATAAAAAGAGCCGGCACACACACACACACACACACACACACACACACACACACACACACACACACACACAGAATAGGAAAATCAGACCTCTAATGAGGAGTGACTTGCAACAGCCAGGGCTCTCACACAGGCCCACTTTCATGTCAAAATAAACATACCAAGGTGTGTGCTGGGGAGGAGGAAGGGAAAAAAGTAACATAAAAAATGCATTTTTCTGTAGCAGACAGCAGCAGAGGCGAGAAGCAGCAAGTAAAAGCCCTTTGATTTTGTTCAGCAGTCAGTACAAATTATGGTGGACAAGGGGGGCATCAAATGGCGGGATTAAAAATGTATTAAAAAACACAGGAGTTCCTCCCATGTGTGACACATGCAGACCTGCACTGGGCCCATTATGTATGACAGACAGAGGAAGGGTGAGAGAGGGGAGGGGTAGAATGTAGATAGAAATAGGGGGAAAGGCTCCTATTTTGTATACAAGAGAAAAGGGGGAGGAGGTGGGAAAATGCAGGAAACTGATGTTAGCAGAAATGAAGAAGAACAATTCTCTTTGTGTTTTAAAGATTAAGACTAAAGGGACAGAAAGACAAAAAACAGACAGAGAAAACAATCCCCAAGTGTGTGAGCAAGCCATGTGGGGCGGAAAAAGAAGAAGACAAAGAGAGAGATCAAAAATAAAATTAATGTTAGCATGTGAAGAAGACAAAAGGCCCCATGTGTGCTGTAGCTACAACACGACGAAGTACAAACAAAATCGTATTTAACAGTTATCACATGTTCTGCTGTTAAAGATGCCCTGTGGAGTTATGTTTATATTTTCCCACCAAATACATTTAGTGTATTTGTCCAACAAATGTTTTGAATGTATTTAAATCATCATAATGCATTTGCAAGTTTGCAGTCATCTTCTTCACTGCCTTTCCTTGCTTTGCCAGCGGCCGGAATGTGTATCACGCCACCGGTGTGCATGTGTCCACTACACAAACAAAGCGAGGACCCACTCATCAAACATTGCTCCATAGTGCCAGTAGTGGTAATAAAAACGTTATCTTCAACCTGTCGTAAGTCTTGTATTGGTATGAATTTAAAAAACTAAATTGGGACAGAAAACATGTCACAGAGTGATTTTTTTATAGATATAACTTATTCAACAACATTAATGTGCACACCACATTAAAATGAATACATTTAAGGGTATTTGCAATATAATTTAATCTGAATTTTTTTGATTCTAAATAGCTGAGTCCCATCCTTTTAATTTGACACTATCTCTGAATTATGTTGCGGCGGTGGCCAAACAATTCAATTAACAAAGAACATTTTGAAAACACTAGGGAAAGGTGGACTGCTCATTTACAAAATTAAGATGACAAATACACTTCCTCTCCAGCAAATGGACAAGATCTAAAGGGTTTGCATATCTGTATATTTGTGTGTGTGCGTTTGCGTTTGCGTGTACGAATCCAGAGCGCTGTTCCCTGTTGGCCGATTATGAACAGGATCTAATGAAGCAGCAGGAGATTCTCTGGAGACATGATGTATGCGCACGCACACACATTCACACACAGACACACACACACACAAGACAAAAACAAACAAGCATGCACGCACGCATACATGCACGCGCACGCACACACACACACACACACACACACACACACACACACACACACACATGCGTCTTGAGTGTGTCTTGGGACATGTAATTGCACAGAAGTGCTGGGATGTTTGCATGTTACTGTTTGTTCTCGGTCTCTTGCTCGTCCGTCTGTTAAATCTATCTAATGTCATACCGACAGTAACTTCCCGCCTCTCTGTTTGTCCGTGCCGCTTTTCCCTTTTCTGCCCATCTGTCTTTGTTGGTGCCTGTATGTCTGTCTGCAGCTCTGTGCCCCAAAACGTTTCACATTTCAAAAGGTACTTTTCTTTCTGCACTTCGAACAGAAAGCTCTCACTACATCTCATCTCATCCGCTGGGGATGAGTTGAAGAGCGAGATGGAGCGAGTTCTTCTCTCCCATATCTCCCTCCCTTTTCATTCATCTTTCGTCTCCTCATTCTTCCCACCCTTCCTTCCTCTTCTATCTCCTCTGCTCCTGAAAAACAAATCACTCTGTACATCTTTCTGGGCTTCCCACCTCTCCCCTTCCTCACTTGCTTCCCCCTGTCTCTACCGTCCCCCAACTGCTTGTTCTCATAGCCATAGTGAGTATGTGAGTAGGAAATATTACCATACCAAATGAAAGGGAGAGGATTTTTTCTTCCTTCTCTTTTCTTTTCATTCAACATTGCGTTACCTTCCCTCTCTCCCAGCCTGCTAATTAGTCGAGGGACTGGTGTTTGGGAGTTAAAAGAAAACTGCACACGTTCATTCTCTTCTTCACACAAAAGGTTTTGATGGCACTCCATCATCTGCATACAGTACCAGCAGCACAAAAAAAAGGACAGCGCATACTATAGATTGAGTGTATTCTGGTTTTAATTCTTTTGCTTTTGTCTTTCTGCAAATGGCCAGTCCTCTATACCATTATTCTGTAGCTAAGAAGAACATTTGCTCTGCTGATGACTTGGCCCCTCTGTCAGGACAAACTGTAATCGACAGTCTGACTTTTGACTCCTTAAATATTTGTTTCTCACACACACACACACACACACACACACACACACACACACACACACACACACACACACACACACACACACACACACACACACACATCTCATGAAAAATTGCGATGCAAAAGATTAAAACACGTCAGATGCTACAGACTGACATGTTTTCTGTTTCTGGCTTCATCAGTCAGAATAAAACCACAAGTAAGTAAATGGTGGCAAGCAAGATGTCATTAAGGAAATTATTCAGTAGATGTAAGCAGCATATAATGCAAGTTATGTGGTTACTTGTTTATTTATAAAATTAAAAAGTTGTTCTATTCCTTGTACATAGCCTACTAAATATCTCTTTGCCTAGTCTAGTTCAATGCATAAAAAATGAACGTGTGTTTCTGTGTGGTGTACTGCAGAGTAAAGGATAACATCTTATTTTCACTCTGAATGTTTCGACAAAACCTGCTGAGTGAGGAGCCTTCTCTAATGGATATGTGGACATTCAGATGGCCTGTCACAAGCATCTGTATGTGTCCGTGCGTGCGTGCATGTGTGTGTGCGTGCGTGTTAATCTGCTGGGGCAACTCATCTTATCCTAAATGCCATGACCAATTTCACGCTCTCACTGGAAAGGTCGTGCCACTGGCGTGTGTGTTTGAGAGCATGTTTGTGTGTACATGCCCGTTGTGTTTATCTGAAGTTAACCCGGTTAACCCCAGCATAGGTGAAAATCTGCTGCTGAGGCAAACTTTAGCAACAGAGATCCTGGAGAAGGCTACTTAACGTCACTAGCCATCAATATCTATGACACACAAACAGATGGTAACACAGAAACGCACACACAGTGTCCATTTCACAATGTATCTACAATATATAAACACCAAAAAAAATCTTGTGACAACTCGCATACAACACATGCGCACACAAACACATTAGCATTCCCACAATGTTCCGTGATGTCACGTCCAGTGTCAAATCAGCCTCCAGCTGCACACAGCCTGATGTAACTAGCCCTAATGCCTTAAGGTGTGCACCAAGAAACACACAAGCTGGCTTACAGAAAGGTAGTGTGGATTGCTTTTGCATCTTACCAAGATTATATATTTTTTACTTCTACTGTATAACACCAACATTGAATCCCCAAAAAATTCTATTCTGAACCGTCAAATGACAGAAAATAGAGCGTGTGACGTGATGTACAATACAATTTATGATATAGCTTTCAGACATGGCTGAATCCATCAGCTGTGGAGACGTACAGAGACAGAGTGACAGAATGAGAGATCAACTCTGACACAGAGTGCACATAACAAAGAATCAAAAGAATGAGTGAGAAAGTGGGAGAGTGTGTGTGCATTTGTGTGCACGTGTGTTAAAATGTGTGAGAGAGAGTTTAAGTGTGTGTCTTCCAAGGCCCCCGTTGATCATCTTGACACATGTCTGAGCATTTCTGTCACTTTAATGTCACTGTGGAAATTCTGCAGATTAGTACAACATCCGTCATGGTGCTAGGCCGATCCAAGTCAACAGAACTGATGCAATATTAAACGCTAATATTCCCCACAGCCTTTTATGCTCCAATATTACAGAGGCAGAAGAAAGGTCCTGAATATTCACTCAGAAAGATGACATGGACAGGTTTGGGAGAAAAGTGCACCAAGGCACACACATGCACACACACATAATCACACAAAAAGGAATCTGGATAGACACATACACGTATTGCACACATTCCTTTACACACTGTCTTTCACAGAAGTGTAGCTCTAATAGATTAATTTACATAAAAAAATACACACAACCACGCACAAATATATCCACATTGGTGATTTTCATTGTATCTCTCTAACACAAAAGAACCACTGTACAAGTGAGAAGAAAAGAAACAGATCGGGAGGACGGAAAGACATGAGCCAGAAAGAAAAAAAAGGGGGAAAGAGAGGGATGAAACATGAGAAACAGAGTCAAATAGGCATGAATTAAATACTTAGAAAGCGAGGCAATAAAGAGTGAGGGGAAGTAGAGAAAACGGCTGAGTGAAATGAAGCGAAAGACAAACAGAGAGAGAAAGAAAGCTGATTAGAGATGCATGCTGAGGGAATGTCATTGTTCTAGTCGATTTGAGACATTATTTAAACTAAGACCCGAGAGAAAAAGACAGAGTAAGAGAGAGAGCGATCGACAAAAAGAAGTGGATTTAAGTGGGACAGGGACATAAAGAGAGGAAACAGAAAAGTGGTGTACAAAAATGGAAATGGAGATAATTTTTTTTTGCATTAGTGTGGAAGATGGCATAAACCATGTTGAATCATAATGTGTGTGTGTGGGTGTGTGTGTGTGTGTGTGTGTGTGTGTGTGTGTGTGTGTGTGTGTGTGTGTGTGTGTGTAAAAGTGCCTTCTATGACAACTTTTATTTCAGTCTTAAGTTCATATAAGACAAAAACTATTAAATGCAAGGGTGTGCGTAGGAGGGTGTTTGTTATTTGAGAATACGCAAAATAAGCAATTGAACAGCTGCTGGTTGACAGCTATACTTCTCCACTGATGTCCTTTGTTGCCTCTGCCTGAAACACACACATATACACACACACACACACACACACACACTAATACACAGACACTGGCGTATGAATGATACATAAGTAGTGAATAATGCAGGCTGTCCTGTGCTACATTGAGGTGGAGCAGTCATTCTGAACTTTTCACTGCTGACCAACTAGAGGTTGTTTTTGGGACGATGCCTACTATAAACTGGCAAGTTGTATTAGCTTGGTTGCAAGCAAAGACCTGGTCCTGAGGCGGAGGTTAACATCAAACTAGACTGAAATCAAATTGCATGCTAACATCCTGTAGCATACCAGTGGGTGAATGCTATCTATGGGATCATACTTTTGGTTTGACTGGGGGTGCCAGAAGATTAAAGAGGTAACAGTGAGAAACAAACACAATCAACTGTGAAAGACACTTTTGACTTCAAAATAATTTACCTGTAAACCATAATGCACTTAGCTGGTTGACGTAGGATTCCACTCATTTGCACAAACATCAAGGCTCAATTCAAGGCTTTTTTCTCTCTACAATTGTATCATTTTGTGAACACAAAACAAACTACATCATATTTTTTCTCAGATCTCTCATTACCCACAAAGTAAGACAATGTAAAAGCAAGTGAAGACTATTAGACTAGATTAGAGTTTTAGATCAGAGAAGTGACCTACTGTAAATCTAATTGAAAATGTCTGAGACACCACATAATTCAGTTATCATAAATCAAACAACCTTTACAGTCCTGCGCCAACAAGGCTGATGTCAGCTGTCAGTTATTTACAACTTTAACAGCATTCAGTGTATTGCCTGATTTAGCAGTCTGACGGCACTGATAGCTGTCCATTAACCAAAACGTCAGGTTCAAAGCAGAACCGCCTGACACTGCGGGTATACAGTGTGTGTCCAAAAAGCAATTAATGCCACTTAAAATTAAAAGCACCATATCTCCCACAATGTAACGGTGTGATTCAAAACTTTAAAAGTTTAAAAGACAAGTTGTTAGAATGAGACTGATGACATGTAAATGGCCGATCAGCACAAACAAAACCATACAGGTGTGGCGGTTCTAATGTTAATCAATATCTCAGCAAACAAGAAATAAAACCGAGGAATAAAACTAGTGTGTGGATGTGGATGTGTATGTGTAGGAATATATGGATCTAATACTGACATTGATAATTGGGAATAAAAATCCCAAGAGAAAGCAAACCATTGTAATTAATTTGTGTTTAAATAGGTGTAATGTGTGGGGCAACATGACCCTCTTAACCTCACAACACATGCTATACATATACGTATTTGTGATCACATTTGTTACTCACATTGTTTCCTTCTGTGTGGCTCTCAGGCAGACACAGACAGCGGTAGGGCGTCACACTGGTATCACAGTGGTCTGCATGGCCGTGACACTCACATCTGGCCAGATGACAGAGAAAAGGAGAGAAAGATAAACATACTGACAGGACCTCAAAATTGCATTGTACACATTTGCTAATTAAAATATAAAATTTCTGATTACACTGAAAAAACAAATGCAACAACAAAAAGGTAAGCATCAAACAACATGACAAAAGCTCTCCCTCTTTCAAAGTTTCTGTTGCCACCTCCTCTGTCCCTCGTCCATGGAGTGGCAGTAGTGCCATTAAGAAGTTCCCATTCAACATTTATGAATGTTATCCTCAGAATTATCAGAGCAACATAACAGGCCTGTCTCTCTCATGCACACACACATTCCCATATTGTTAACAGTGGACTATAGTGATTAAACAAGAAGAAATTATCTTACTGCTGACCCTTTTATTTCCAACTTTATCCTGATTATTTTCTATTTTAAAATACTTTTTATTCTCCTACCTTCTTGGTACCCATTCATTTTAATACAATTTGAAGCTTGGTATCTTCAGTATGCACTGTATCCTGTCAATTAGCCCCCTTATAGTCTGAAAGCCAGCCTGGGGCGGCAAGCCATTCACACTATGGAGGAATGTGAAAATAAAAAATCACCAAAGGGTCTTAATTTTAGCGTGATTTAAAGCATGACGAAAAGTGGAACTCCATAATGTCTCCTGTTGGGTCGTTGACTGATGGTGAATGTGTAACAATGCCGAGGTCCACTGCTGGATGCGCGCACACGTGCGCGCACGCACACACACACACACACACACACTCGCTCTCTCTCTCTCACACACACACACACTGCATGATAGTCATTTAATTATTCATTCAGGTATTCAGTTACTTTTTCCCTTTCATTCTTCCCTCTGTATCCTTTCACCTCTTGTTCTCGTTATATCACTTTCTGTTACAAGCTGACTAGATTAATCAAATCTGAAGCATTTAAACAGTAAAGATTTTCTCTATTTCTAATCAAATTAAAAGTTTTTTTGTGCAGTATTTCTTATTTGTGCTAGAATTTAGCTTCATTTTCTTTGAGATATAGCAATGACTTAATTCAATTGAAAAAAATGAGTTGCTTTGAAGTGAAATGCTACATTGTATTGTATTTATTCAGACCATATATCAAAACAATTTAGAAGATCTCTGCCCTGAGAAAAATGTAAGAAAAAAACGTATTTTAAATGTATTGAGTAAGGCAGTAAGTAAAAGAAAGTAAAAAAGTGTCTCTCTGCCAAAAGTATAATTAACAATGGCTTTACCTTTACAGATAAAAAACATTCAGAGATTAAATTGTAATGAGGAGGAATGCAGTTCTTTGAATATGGATACTCAGTTCTGAATTTGTGGTATTTATATTTTGATTATATTATTGCGTTTAAATATCTAAATGTTCTTCTTATGATATCTTATACATACATAGGCCTTGTTGGTGAATATATTATATACAATAGCCTTCTAGCTTGGATATGCCACATCAATAATGGAATATTATTTTTTATCATTATGAGAACAATGTACTCACATTGCACATATGAAGATTAATGCCCGAATAGACTGACGATGCATTTCCAGTCAGAGTAAATAAGTAAAAACTACTAGCAGCAGATCAATAAACTGGCTGGGCCGATATTAGCTTATTGTAGATATATTGGTATCAGCATGTACTGTATTTTGGCTAATAACTAACATGAAGTTCAGTACAAAGAAGCAAAAAATATGTTTTAGGTTTGCCGCTCAGCAGTACACGTTGTCACAAAAAAGGTTAAGTAATCATTATGAAAACATTGTGCTTACGTTATCAGTTTATCTTTAAAACTTGAATAATGGCCGGGCTATAAAAACTACTTGCTATATTTATTAGAACATTTTATGAAAAATAATTTTATGAATGGCATTTCTGTGCCGTAATATCATGCAGTAATGTAATGTAAGAGGGACTTGAGGGACAAATGATGCTCATGAGTGCAGACATGCACAAAGACACATACTCAGGTTATGAGTGTACTCTCACTGCCAACACATCTATTTACATGCTTTATAAAGAATGAAGAGAGAAGAGATAGAGAGATGGAACAAGAATGAAAGAGAGCGGGGAGACGGGGAGGGATGAAGAATGCACAGTTGAGATATCAGCAGCTCTAAATCTCTGTTTCTCCTACTTCACTGTAACAAGCTACTAATTAAAACAGCTTAGAGAGAGGGGGGGGGAGTTAGAGATGATTGCCTCCTGCATAATCCTATAATTACTACAGTCATAAAAAACAGTCACTGTGTCAGTCTAATGAAGAGATGTGTTCACAATTACTCTAAGAAAGCTCTGCTGATACTCAACAGTCAGTTTCAAAATATTTTTGTAGATGTTGAACTGTTCTCACACATTTTTAACAAATCAAGACTGAAAAGAACTTCAACCAATTATGTCACTTTATCTATCTAATCTGACTGTTAACAAAATTGGAATTAAGCTACATATGGTAGCTATGTTTAGCTTTATTTGAGGGAAAATTATTCAAATTTCTAATTCTTGGTGTGCAATTCAAGTTCTTCAAGACACACCACAGATAGATATTACATATCCAGATGTCATGATGGCAATTCAAACACCATCAACAAATTTCAGAAACTGATGAGATACTTAGAGTGGGATCTCTGGATAAATATTTGTAACTCTTCACCTGCCACTGATGGTGATCTCATTGATGGAATAGTATCTGTGACGCTGGTTCACCCCGGCCACTCTGGAGTGGGATTGTCCACTCAGGTGTATCCTAACCTGGGTGGCATGTACCATCTTCTGCAGGGCAGGAGTGTTGTAGAAGTCGTTATAGCCTGGCCTCAGGTTTGGCTCTGGGGTCAGCAGGCTGAATATGATGTTGCCTCCTGAGAAGGGAACATCGCTGGAACACAGGAAACATAAACACACATTAAAAAAATTGAGTCTAGGTACAGTAAAAGTCTGGGCCACACAACAACAAACCAAACAATGTTTTATATTCATGTTAAAAATTACTATGAATACCTATATCAGATTTTTAAACTCTCAAATATACATATTGGTGATGGCCTCAAAAGTAATGTACAGAACAGCCGAACGCACAATACAAGTGTCATGGCAAAGACAAAAACTACTTTCATGTTGTCTTGGCCTCTGAAGGCTTCTTCTTTACTTTCTTTCTTCCTTTCCCCGCAGCAGCTTCCCTCTTCTTGTCTTGTCTTCTTGACTTATTCAGGCCACTTCTCATGTGCATGTGTGTGTGTGTGTGTGTGTGTGTGTGTGTGTGTGTGTGTGTGTGTGTGTGTTGGTCTGGCATTTGGCATACAATAAACATAGAGTACACACTATCACGCATATTGTTGCAAACATAACCTATGCGTGTATGCGTGTGTCCACATAACTGTATTTTGGCGCTGCGTCCTGTGTGTCTGAGTTTAGTGTTTCTGTCTGACTTTGGATTGCTTATGCATCGATAGATAAGGTGATAAAACTTGCTTGAAACACACCTGATGGCAAATTAAATCACACATACACAGCACACAATTATTCAGGCCACTTACTCAGGCACTTGCCACCTCCACTAATCAACTTCCTAGTGAACCTCCGCCATTCAAAACATGAGTCAGAACACTGACTATACACCACACAAACTACTATCATTTCTTTATTTTCATTTTCTGATGCAACTGGGTGATTATGAGGACAAACTGTTGGGTCACACTTGGGAAAAGTTTACCAATATAGTAGTGGTGACCCCTAAAAGTCAATATTCGAGTTGAAACTTGCAACGCACCGATCTGCAACGTTCTGAAACCCGCCAGTTTACACCAATGTGACAAGACCAGACCATGTAACATCTTCATAGGAACGACTGTTCCAGCTTCCGACTTTCAGGCTCAATGTCTTGCCGATGTCAATGTCTTTTTTTTTGCCTATAATGTGCAATGGACTGGTCATTAAATAGCTAGATAGACTTGACAAAATGGCTACTTGGAAGACAAGCTTACTATAGGTAAGGTAGCCATTATGCTAGCCATACAGTTATAGTGCGTTCCATTTACCTCGGAACTTGGAAGCCGAAGCTGGAAATGACGTCACACCCAAGTTGAATGCGTTCCATTTACAAGTCAGATTTTTCATTGTGGGGATAGCTCTAGCCAGGTTAGCCATTGTTAGCAATACCAGTTGTAAACAACGCATTACGCTGTTTTTGTGCATGCAAACAGCTTAACAACATGTCCACAGATAGAAAATGGACAACACTGTGTGTACGACCGATTTAGTGAGACACAAATAAGACAGAAGTGCTAATATGTTATTACAGATTTAACAACTGTTGATGCAGGGGGCAGCTATGTTGGATTTTGAACTTGGGTTACTGCGAGGTTGTCCGAGTTCCGAGCTCGGAAATCCGAGGTCAGGGGGCGTGTTTCCGACTTTGACTTCGGAAAATCCAACTTCTGAGTACAAATGGAACGCACTATTAAGCTTAAGGATTTATTGTGCTTTTCATATGTATGTTTAACATTTAAACATGATGTATAAATAATATCCATTTATTTTCATCCATTCAGCCCAGTTTAATATGCAACTCAATTGTATACAGTGTATGTAGTAGGGGGTCACTACTCGGTCTCTCTTTCAGCTAAGGGGTCCCTGGCTCAAAAAACGTTGAAGACCCCTGCTTCATATAAAGTTATGATATTTCTAAAGTTATATTATATAACTTTAAATACATATCAGAAATTTACATTTATTGTATTTATATATAATATCCCTATATATATATATATAAGGATATTTATCTGCAGCTCATATGTCAGCCAGAACCCAAAGCACAAACCAAAATCAAGGAACAAGATCAATTTAGTGCACAATAGTTGTAGGCATTTTGTTGAGCTAGTTTTTCTTTCCAATGAACTGTGAATTGACAGCGATACTACAGCTGTAATTGTTGAATTTAAGAGCACCACACATACTTGTTTTATTGTTATAGTTAAAGCTAAGGGAAAAAGAGACTCCACTACTGAATTAAGAACTATTTAAATGTAAGCCATATATCAACTTGTATCTAAATTAATTATGTTGTTCCTGCTCTCACTAGCCTTCTGTTGTTCTGGGCAATGCTGTTCATCTCACAAAAATACCTGTTTACCTGAAGCAGTACTATAATTGACTGGTATGAAAACACCTAAAATGACTGTGCTTGAAATGATCTTGCTAGACACTCCAGCGGCCTCAGAGGACACAATGTCTCTTGCGGGATTAAATGAATCTTGCGAGATTAAAAAAAAAAAAACATAAATCTTGAAAGATCGAGACAGTGCTCTTTTTGATATAATTATCAACCACTAATGTCACAGTGCGTGTTATTATGTTGCCAATGTGAGGTTCAATTGCTCTCATGCCAATTTAACTAATACGTATAACTGTGCCAGGCTGTATGTAAAATCATTCGTCAGTCAAGTGAAAAATAAGCAATGACTACATAATCTGTAATCTATTCATACCTGTTCTATCTAGCGCCAACCAAGGCCTTGAAACAAGCAGCTATGCCAAGATTTAATGTGTGATATTGTGTGTGTATATGTTAAGACTATGTTCCAAGGCCAGGTCATGTGCCAAGGCAGCGCTGTAGGTGGTTAGCTTTATAAATCTAGTCACTGTGAGACTGCCAGAGTGTGTGTGTTAACTGTATATGTGTGTAATATGTGTCTATGTGGGTATGTGTCTGACTTCCTTTGATTTCTTTTGATTTCTTTTGTGCATGCACTAACACACAAATGTGTGCGTGCATAAATGTGCATTTATATGTGTTTGTGAGTGTTCATATACTTCTTTATTTAGTCTTGCCAGTAATTTCTGTGTAATCTCCTCTGCCCTAAAGAAGCCATGACCACCCAACAGAAAACAGAGAACATGGTTCTGCTCTGGGGAGAGTGCCTAAAACAGAATAACAGACTGCTTGAGCAGTTTATTTTTATTTAATTGATTCAAGGCAGTTTGAAATGGGATGATCAATCTGTGGCCAGTGATGTCTTTATCTTCATCTGACTGATGACACAGTAAATGACAAAAACTTATTTCAAATTTCACAACAGAGCTGAGCCTCCTGGAAGTCACTACATGTGTGTTTGCCCACTTTTATTCCCCACATGATTAATGACTATAATGTGCTATTGTCCAGTTGATGTTTTGGGCTTTTTAAATTGATTTCTCAAATTGTGTAAACTGAGAAATATGTACAGTATACGATATTTGTTTCTCTTTTTACTGTTAGAGCAATAATATTGACAATTTTCCACATCACCCGTTAACACATGGTACCTACCTGGGCAGCTGCAGACAGTTGACTGAATCTGGTCTCAGTAAAGGCCCGTTGTTCTGCATTTGAAACACAGAGCAGTTTCTGGCCATATATTGCCAGTCCAACCAGGGCTGTTCTGTGGTGGTGACACTCTCAAGTTCTGTGAGGTAAAGCATCCGTCTTTGGATCAGAACTGACTCAGGCAAGAGCCCCCCAAATTGTACTATAACGTAGAATATCTGGAGGAGAGAGGGGTACAAGTTAGCATGAATAGAACCACATTTGCAATACAGGTACACCTGTACAATGCACAGCAATCCAAAACAAGAGGTATGCATTACATTCTACCATGGTGGTGTTCAGTTTTTGTTGACACTGTATGAGGCATATTTATTCACCTCTAATTTTTGAGGTCATAATAATAGCTGTTATTGTTTTGCATCACATTGTATTAAGGCCATTATATTAAGATATGTTAATAATTTGTAATGGTATGGTATTGGCATTGATACAATTTATCCCATTTTAATGACAGGTATTGTGCAGTGTTAGTCTAGTTTTGCTCATAAGTCATTACTTGTGTTCACACACACACACACACACGCACACACACACACACACACACACACACACACACACACACACACACACACACACACACACACACACACACACACACACACACACACACACACACACACACACACACACACACACACACACAGTTTCCTATAACACATAAGCCATGTGTGACACTGTGTGTAGGTGTGGGTATGTGTGTCAAGTGTTATCTGTCCCACTACAGTATAGGCTGGGACACTGGGTTACACAGCAGGGAGCGCATTAAGCCACCACCACTGCGCAAACCCACCCCACACCCAAACACACACACACAATCCAAACTTCAGAAAGTGTCTTTTATCTAGGGACCTGAGTTGAGCTACCACGTCAGGACAGCTCCCAAAATCCTGCCCACACTCACATACACACTTCAGAGAGAAGAGGGATAAGTCCTTTGACTGCTCGAGTGTCAACAACCCAATATCTCTCTCTCCCTCTGCCCCCCCTGTCTGTCTCTCACTGCAGTGCTTAGGAAGAGGATGAAGCTACTGTCCACTGCACATATAGGTGTAAGCAGATAGATACTGTACAGTGTTTGTAATGTAGCATTTCCACTTTACACTCATTCATTTTTGACTGTTCAAACCAAAGTAGCTAACAATAAATGAGCAGTTACAGTTTTTTTTGATTGCTAAACGACAGTGGGCACCACTGAAGTCACATGTGCAAAACACTAACTACAGTCTGCACAGCAGCAGTTCATGTGGACCAAACTCTAGTTCGTTTTTCATTGCTTGAACACAGTTTTCAAAACTCTACACACTTATCCCATGACTTTAACCACAATGTGCACAACACTGTAGATTTACAGCACTTTGTTCAAATGCTAACACACTGCTGTCAAAACTGTTAACCACACATTCAAAACAGAATAGATTTCAGTCTGGTGTCTATCAAACACTGCTGATTGCAATTTTAGCTGAAAGCCTAAGCAGTTGTCTTGTTTTAGACTAGTTTGTGAACATATATGGTATTTATACAGAGAAAGCTCAGAAAGCCTTTTTTTGTATACAAACACCAAATAAGAATGAAACAATTATACACTGTACCGTTTGAGAGAAACAGGTAAAAGAGCAAAGATACCAATATGTCCAGGTAAGATGTCTGAGGTTATGTACACAGCTATAAAAAAAGTGAAAAACACTATCTTTACAATAGTAAAACTGTGTTCTTACTGTTTTTCAGAAAGTAATGGCGGTGAAAGCAATAGAAACACCACATTCATTAGTATTTAGAGATGATGCAGACATCCAATGTGATGAAGAAAACTTGTCACACGATGCTGGAGCGAGGCAGGATTAGTCACACTATTCTTAAATTACTCCATAAATTACTAGAGACAAAATACTTTATTGAAGAAAACTGCTGATTTTCATTCCTTCTTTTTTACCTTATTTAAAATTGGTATGCTATACAATCTATATTTTTTAAACTATTGAGTAGTGTCAAGTCACTCAAATTGTTCAAACTGTAAAGATGAAAAAGTTTGTAATTTCTGTATTGGTGTTTGACGCTAGTGTTTTCACCCTCAGTGTGTTCTGAGTGACAGTGGGTGTTATCTCAGTGAGGCTTGTGCTGAGTGTTTGGCTGCACTGAGCCTGTTTTGCAGCTGATGTGAACTGTTTAGCTCAGGTTACTGTTGGTAGTGCAGACTGTAGTTTGAGTTTTGCACATGTGACTCCAGTTGTGCCCACTGTTGTTTAGCAATCGGAAAAAACTGTAATGTCAAGGTATGAAGATATGAAAAAACAGATACCACCCAAGCCTATCATACAGTATATAAAATGACTGAAAATTCTTCAGTTTAATAGAATGCTGACAACTAGGGATTAGCTATACAAGCAGTCTGAAGGGGTCATGGTGTCAAATGTGGATTCATCTTCCTGCATAACACACAGAGTTGGTGTGTGAAAGTATTGTAAGTGTCCAAAGTTGTTCAAACATACTGTATGTCAACAGAATACAAATTGTCTATTGCAAGGATCAAACCCAAAGCCTGACAGGTATCTTTACTAGCTCACTCTACCAGCTGATGGCAGTTTCAGGATAACAATATCCACATCCACAAGGGACAAGTGAATGGTGGATTGATTTAAAGGTCCAATATGTAATATATTTACTGTAATAAATCCAAAAATGACCCCAATGCATCATCAGATATTAAGGAAACATGCTAAGTTGAAATACTATCTTTTCTGACAACAATGCTAATGCCAGAATTTTCTCCTTTTGAAATTTCCGCTGCCCAGTTTGACAGCCAGGCCGGGTTGCCAGATATAACGTTACCTGTAAAAACGTAAACCCAGCAAGCTACAGCTGTAACGTTAGTACAGCCATGAAAGCAGCAAACAAACAAACAGGATCAACGGAGATAGACTCTACCCAACCTTCTAACAGCTTGCGTGACCAGAGACGTAACAAACCCCAGGTAAATAACGTTACCGGAGGAGCAGGCAAGCGGACCACGGCTGTTTACAAAATGTAGCCGGCTCAGCGGCCGTAACCGACAACGGTGATATATTTTAAGCCAAGAGAGGGCAGCTGTAAATCGGGAAGAGAGGACCGTGAGTTTGCAGTGTGTTTAGCAATTGTTGCAGTAATTCTAAGCCGAGGAAGTGTGTCTGTCCGTCGGATGGAGAGGACAGTGAGGTTGTTGTGTTTTTAGCGGTTCCTACCGTAATGCAAAGCCTAGGAAGTGTGTCTGTCAGTTGTGTACAGAGCTCCGCATGAGCACAGGCTTTTATGGCTGTCAATATAGCCAGTATTTAACGTTAGCTACTCCGCTGTGCTGGTTATGTGAGACAAGCGTCTAGCAACATTGTTGTGGATGCTGCTGTCTCAGCCTGGCAACCTCTGTGAACTTCGAGTCTGGGGAGGAGGGGGCGGGCAAGACCACTCTCTCCAGTATTTTGAATTTGTACTGCAGTAACTATTTTAAACACTAACTGTCAGTATTACATATTGTACTTTTAATGATACATTTAATTAACTCAGTCAATTTAGTCACCACATCTCAACCTAATACAAACAGATGGTAGATACAGAAGAATCTTAGATATTTTTGTTGCCACAGTCTTGAAAATGGTCTTTCAAAATGAACTTAAAGACCAGTGAATGTAGTTGTTGTTACTGTTGGACATCTATTCGTCTCTCTTCCATTATAGAGGAATAATATGCGTGTATGTGCTTGGTTGCGTGTGTGCATTATTAGATGCGTTACCTGGTATTGTCCATTTGCCAAATCCACAGTAATAGTGACTCCTTCATCCATTTCCTCTGTAGTCATGATCTTAGAAAGCCATGTGGTGCCCATGTCCTGATCATTGATATAACTGAGTGGATGGGCATTAAGGTTGAGTCTTAAGACTCTGTCATTGGTTGTGTCCTCAACACCATTGGGAATGCAGTATCTGTCAACAGTGAAAGTTTAAGTTTAAGGTATCTTAACTGTATATTGGTGTTCAACAGGGGACTGTCTTTTACAATTTCTAAACAGTAAAACTAAAGGGTGAGACATTGAGAAATAACAAAAGGCAGGCTCATCAACATACAGAAATATTTAAACTACTGAAATGTTTAAACATACAGTTATATATAGTATATATATATATAAATAATTTGTGATACTGTACCTCACAACTAAAGGGTGAACTCTGGGATGACTGGGAGGACAGCGACACTCTGATTGGGCATGGAGCTGGGGCAGGACCCCTGAGTACACCTCCACTATTTCCCTGTGAAAAAAAAGAAACAGCAGACTAATATCGAACTATAATACAACACTGAAGCAAAATATAATCCTATGCATATTAAACTGGGATGAGAAAGGGACCAGTTTTCTATAGTAAAGTTAAACATTGGCAGTTTTGTTTTATAAAAAATGTATTTGACCAAAACTACACGGCTGTGTTTTATATAGAAAGATAAAAGAAAAACATTTGGAAAAAAACACAAGGATTCCCAAAATGTGGGGTAAGAACTCTAAATAAACTGTCCAGTGATTATGAGGATGAACAAAAATGACAGTGACCAAACAAAAAACTGTCGCATCCATATTATACAAGCCTTCCGTGATCGCCCCCCCACCCCTCATTCACACAGTTGCTTGTAACCAAGGAGGACAAAAAACATGGTGGACCCTTCAGAAGAGGTAATTATCTTCGCTCGAGCGAAAGTCACCGGACGACACCATTTTCTAAACATAGCCATACTAAGAAATACAGAGAGAATTTTGTGGAGTTGATAGTCTTAACTAGCTTTGTATCAACTCATTTGGCAATGGCTTGAATGTAATGGATGTTCATTAATATAAAAAAGGTACGCACTAAAGCCTTAAGGCACCTGTTGACAGGCCTTAGACTTAACATTTAGTGCAAAGTGGAAAATCAAAGGCATAATTTGAAAACTCAATCTTTCATTTTGTCTTACCCCAATCTTGATGAGAGAAACTTGTAAGCTCCAAGTCCTCACTGTGTGGAGTACATCACTGGTAAGCAAAACACTAATTGCCTCGTATTGAATTCTCAGGAAAATCCTCTGGAAGCAGTATGGATCTCAAGATGCAACGATTAGCCTTCTCCTTCTTTCGTCTAACCATCTTTCCCTTTATCTCTCCATACGGCTCCTCTTCCCTTGTTGCTTTAATCTATAAAGTATCTCTGTCTATTTTTCTCATTTTTATCCCTTCTTCCCTTTATTCAACCTATCTATAGCTACCACTTCACTTCCTTTTCCTGTGTCAATCATGGTTCCCTTCCTTCACTTCTAACCGTTCCTTTTATAATACTCATTCCCTTTGGTCTTTCTTTTATTGCTCCCTCTTTTTCTCCCCATAGCTGCTCATTACCTGTCTCTCTATCCAACTCACCTGTTGGTCAGAGTGGCAGGATAAAATCTAAAGTCTTGCATTCGCCCAATGAACTGATTAGACCCTGGAGAGATGAAAAGAGAGGAGAAAAGAACATAGAGAAGGTGTTAATGGGTCTGTACTGAAGGCAGTGAGTGAGAGGATTTCACAGTGTTTAGTAGATTATCTTATCAGTTTCTTGATAGCAGCTAAGTGAGGCTGCCCACAGCTACTTATAATGGCCAGGTTCATGATACAAAGCCAAACAGGACCGGCCACAGTCTACATTTGCCTCCAGTAGAGAGCAGAAGGGATTATAAGGACAAATTCATTATCTTGGTTTGAGGGCAGGGCCAAAACAGGTCTGTCTGAGCATAACCAAGTATTTCTAAAACCCTACTTTTTAGATAGACATTTTAAAACCCATTTTTTGACTGTAAAAGTAGATGGTGGAGTTAGCTGCAAATAACTACTATTTTCATTATTGAGTAACCTACCAAATACGCTGTTTATTCATTCTTTAATCATTTGGTCTATACCAAATATATATGTGTCAGAATATATAATTGATAACAGATTGAAGAAGAAAATGCATATAGCAATTTTTCAGAGCCCAAAATAACATTTTTCCAAACCCAAGCAAACAAACTGGAAAATCTCAAACATATGTACACAAAGTCCAGACACACTTGAGGATACTGGACTGCACACAAGAAACACCATCAAACACATAAATGAACACAGGCAAGCCCCCAACTCATCTCCACACACAACCCTACATACGAGACAATGTTGGACAGAACATAAGAGACCCACACAGACAATGATGCTGATCCAAAGAGAGCTGGAGTCTTTTAGTGTCCAACAAACTTCTGTCTAGTTTGACAACAACTCTTAGAAGACGGATAACGTCTCTGAGCATCGACAGAACCCCTGCCATGTCTGTGAAGGTGTGTGTGTTGGAGGCTTTACTGTGTGTATTCCAAAAAAACATCCTTACTTTAGAGAAACAAAGTGTGTGTGTGTGTGTGTGTGTGTGTGTGTGTGTGTGTGTGTGTGTGTGTGTGTGTGTGTGTGTGTGTGTGCGCATGCGTGCGTGCGCACGTTGGAGGGGTGTATGTGTGTGTTAAACAGAGAGGGAGTGAGAGAGTGTTATGGGATGTAAGTGTGTTCGAACAGTGTGTGGTTGTGCAGCCTTAGGCTTTGGCTCCGGATTTCTTTAGCGTGTGGAAATGGGATTATGCCTTCCTCTGAAAAGCACTCTCCCTATTGTTACTGGGATGATGCAAGGTATAAGCCTTAATTCTCTCTTCTCTTTGTAGGTCTCTGTCTTCTCTCTCTGTGTTTCAGTTTCTGCCATCCGTCGCTCTCAGTTTCCTCTTCTGTGTTTTTGTGTTGTTAGAACTGATGACAGTTAATACAAGAAACTAGGAGTTATTCAAAGAGCTTTACATTACAAAGGCAACACTGAAGTGTATCTGTTTACAATGCAACAAAATATACCCGTTGTTTAAAGGCCTTTTATTACTTTCATGCTGCACACGTCCAGGTACCTTTCCATACAACAAGAGTTGACAACAACAGGTAAGTATCCTATTGCCCGCAACTCTTTGTTTTTCTTCTTGTTTCACTCCCTGCAATAATTAAAGCTGATCCTGAACTGATTTGTAACCATCTGAATTCAAGCATGATTTGAAACATCTCAACCACACCACTGCACAGAATAGATCCTCTCAGAAGTTACTATTGTTCTGTTATTACCACTTTTGATACAACCAATCATGCTATCCTGACGGACAACTTTAAAAATGTGGTTGACATTTAAAGATCTGCTCTTGACAACTTCTCGCTGTACTTATCATAAACAGTGTTTTAAGTTAGCATGGCAAAAACAGACATAGTTGTTAATCAATACATCTGATCAGCAATCGCATAATCAATTCACCGATCAGAATTCCAGACACAGCCCCGAGGTTCAACCACACACACTCACTCACTCACTCACACACACACACACACACACACACAAACTCCATCTCTCTCCCTCGAGCCAATCACTTGCATTGATCACAATCACTGATGTGAACTTCAGCTGATCAGATACTACCTGCTGTGAACTAGGGATCAATGCCTGATAAACGAGAAGAAAAACACTCGTTTATCACTCTGAAGATGAACGGATATCATTTTCTCTCAATTTCTCTCCTATTGACTGAGATGGCTCCCAAGCACCACCAATCAATCAAATATGTGTAGTTGAAGGGGGATAAAGGCTGGGAGGAGAATAAAGGTGGAGTAGTCATTTGACACCATATTTAGATATACAGAAAAGATAGACTAAGTGGTAAAAAGACAGTGGTCCCTCTTAAGATTCCAAGTCTGAAAAACAAATGTCCTCCCATGTATTTGAGTTTTCTGCTGCAATTTTAAACATTTAAAAAAATTAATAACTGATTCTCGATGATTCCTTAGCTGGCAGTAACTGGAACTGACCTCCATTTAAAATATCTTTAAGGAATCTGAGCATGTATCATCATCTGGATTTAAAACAATGTAACTTGTCACATGTCAAAAATATATAAAACATCTTTACCATTGGAGCTGAGTCCCACCCACATGGCACCATCCTCGCTGATATCAGATAGCCTGGCGGTCAGAGGTTGTGTGTCAAATGGTGTCCCATCCTCCTCAAGCCCATCCAGAAATAGACTCACACGCCTGTCATGGACCTGAAAATCAGGCACAGTGAGACCTAAGTCTGTGCTGACTTTGTATTTAATGTGTATTTTCAGCTTTATGCATTGAACAGTCTACATTTTCTGTGGGAACAATTCAAAAAGTGTCATCAAACTGGGAATGCTATACTATGTCAACCAATCAAATTTAACCACAATAAACAATACATCGGTTTGTTTCATTTTTCAGAGCAGCATGAACATTTGATTAGGATGAGAAAGGCCCATGCAGTCACAGAGTGTGATCTGTTTTTTCTGAAAAAAAACTTTGTTGATTTTGACTAATAGCATCTATGTAAACTGTACACCAGCTTTTGGGAGGGAAAAAGTACAAAGATGATCAATTAATATATCAGCATTTATATAAGCATCATTGGATACCATTACCAGTCTCTGAGAGCCACAGTGAAACCTACGTACATGTAAGGGAGCGGCCTGAGGGGCAGATGCAGCAGTAAAGGCCTAGCAGCAGGTTACTGCTGTAACACACAATGTCTCAGAGAGAGTGGCAGCTGCTGTGTGTGTGCATATGTGCATCTATCTACAAAAGTGTATGCACGCACCATTGGTGTGTTTTTGCATATCTATGCACGTGTGTGTGTGTGTGTGTGTGTGTGTGTGTGTGAATTATACATACAGCTAATCTTCCAGCTCATTTCCCCACTAGCAGAAAGAGCCTCAGGCTAAACTGCCTCAGCTGCAAATTAGCTTTCTGTTTGACCAAAAATCTCCTCTCCACTCCTTTTCCAGATCTGCTGCATGAATATTAAAAACTGCACGGCAGAAAGCATCGTCAAAGCAGGAGCAGCTCGCTTTCACATCAAACCCAGGCAAAAAGAAAGATACTTCCATGGGAGGGGCTCACCCCCCCAAAAAAAGTTGAATGTGCCCTGTCCTACTCTCTCCCTTTACCCCATCTCTAAATCCTGTGTTTGGGAAATGCACTGTTGCACCACTGATAAACGTGACACTCCCTGTCTTACTAGAGTGGCCCTTTCCTTCTTCATTTCGTCTCTCTTCGGCTCTGGTCCTCCTTGCTTTGTCCTTTCTCCTCCTCACGAGGTCATTTGATTCCTTCCCTTTTTTTTCTGTTTTTGAGTTCTCGCACCTCGTTTTCATTTACTCCTGCTCTCTCCCTATTTTTCATAACAATCTTTACTTCTTCCCTCTCAGGCAACGACTTCCCCCTCTCATCTCCCTTCCTGTCTCTTTCCCTCATGTTTATCTTGCCCTGTCGCTCTCACTTGTTGTCAGCTCTTTAGGGAAGTTGAAAAGGTGTGAGGAGGGAAATAAGTCCAAGTCAAAAAACGCCTTTAGGGGATGAAGGCAGGCCCAGACAAGTGTCTGCCTCTCAGAGGATAGTTAAGACGCCCAGACAGACACTTTCATGATGGCTGATTGAAGACTAGCAAGCGCATGAGAGCAGGAGAGAATACGAGAGAAAAAAAAAGGAAAGAGAAAAAAAGAGAAAGGAGGAAGAAAAAGAAAAGTCAGGGAGCGGGTGTAAGAGAGGGAGCTAGAAGAAGGGCCCTCTTTAGGAATCTCTAAGCCGGAGCTGTGTGGCTCTTGGGGAGATGTGAGGCAGTTGTCAGGCCTGATGTAAATGAATCCTGAAGCGCTTCATCCTCCTTAGCCGCCACGCGCCCTTTTGAAACCCAGCCAACTCCCCTTTGTTAACTTTCACAAACACTTTTACCTCTGTTTTCCCCCTTTTCCCATCCATCTGTATTTTTACCTCCTTTCCTCTACCTCTCTTTGTCTCTTTCAGCCACTGTAACTTCAGAGTTCATTGAGAACGGAGGTGGAAAAAGGCAAAAGGAGTTAGAGAACTCTTTAGTGTTAATAAATTGTCTCATTTGGACTGTCCACTAAGTCCAGAGGAAAGGAAATTACTATTTTAAACTATACCTATCTGCTTCCCTTTGTGCAGAGGATATGCATTTTGTGAGGGCTTTTAACTAAAGCACTTTAAGGTACCATCACTGTATGCATTGTCAGATACATACCAAGCTACAATAGAGACACTGAACCCCAAGTTGCTCCCGATGGCAGGCCAGCACCTTGCATGGCAGCTCAGCCACTATCAGTGTATGAATGTGTGTGAATGGCAAATTGTAAAGCACTTTTTCTGATCAGGTAGAAAGGCGCTATATAAATCCAGATAAATAAATAACATTAAGATTAAAGCTGCAAATGGAAGGAGAGATGGGTTCAGCAGGGTTCAATCCTGGGCCAGCCTGGATATTGAATCTAACCCCTGCACCCCCCATGGTCCCTGCCACCATTCATTGCTCCATTAGTACCTGGTCTGGTTGCATGTGGTTTTGTCCTGCAACATTCCTGCAAAGCCACAACTCATTTTGAAACCAACAACAGGCACCTACCACATTTTTACATTAACCTTTTAAAATTATTTAATATATTAGCCGTTGTTATTTTGTGATTTTTTATGACATTCTGTGACCAAACGAATGGCTGTATAATTGTCCATGTACTGTATCATCACCTAGGGACTGCTAACACTGTTTTACCTTACTATTAACTTAAGTGTACCATAACATATTTAATATCTCTTCTTCTCAAAAAAGTTTAATTATTATCCTTTTAAACAATTTCTTTCAAAAGGTTTCTGTGCTCTTAGGGAGTTTCAAGCACCGTTTCCCTGTACACAACCCACCCCATTGGCAATGTTACCACCTAAGCCTCTCTAAAAGCTCAGGGAAACCCTGAGTGGAAAGCTTTTAGTGATCTGTAGACTGGCATTTTGACTAAAGCTCTTCTCGATTTTCACACTCCTGCCAAGCCATGGCTCAGTACACAGTGTGGACAGCAGTGTTTCTTCTAAGCTCACTTTGTAGCTGTGGGCCACTAAACTAAAAGGTGGTTGAGAAAATATGTATAAAATAGCCCAAGTTTGCAGTTCCAGTCATACAAAAATATTTAATCAGAAATATAACAGTATAATATAAAACTTTTACTTTTTAAACCACCATGGAACAAAAATAGCGGTCTGTATCTTGCAGATTAAAAACGTATTGCTCTGTAAAAGTAAAAAAGAAAACTGGCAGTTGAAATCTTGTACAGTATACGTCACAGGCTAGAATTCTGCATTAGGTACAGCGGACAAGTTTCCGATGCTCTGCTTAAATGAACCTTTTTCTTTTTGGCCCTGGTAAAAGGTTAGTCTGGCTCAACGGAAGTACATTTCTAGCAGGAAACAACAAACAAACGTTTAGCTAGCAAGCTACATGCTGAAAAGGTTTTGTAGAAAATTTGGATTATGCAACAAGTAAGGCCTGCTTGGTTCTTTCGGGGGAGAACTGGTAAGAACAAATTACATTTAACAATGAATCCAGCTAATTTACGTACTGTAGCTCACATTACTGTATTGTGTGAACAGTTCACTTTATTCTAAGACTAATTCTCATTATTCTAAACAGCAAGGTGTCCAAACATCACACATGTTGCAGAGTCAGACAGTGTTAGACTTTAGAATCATATTTTATTTATATGTGGAGCCAATTTTAGATACATATTTTACTGCTGTCCGATTAGTAATTTAAGTGCTAAAGCAGTGCAAGGCTCAATGCAGGAGCTTAATGTTCTACAGTATATGGGTTTGCGCGTGTGTGTGTGTGTGTGTGTGTGTGTGTGTGTGTGTGTGTGTGTGTGTGTGTGTGTGTGTGTGTGTGTGTGTGTGTGTGTGTGTGTGTGTGTGTGAAAACACCAGTTCACACATAGTCGCCCATATTTTGTAATCCACCCAGTTCACCTTCTTCTGATCAGCTCCTCTGCTCTAACAATTATATTGTTATTGACACGATAGAACATATTTAAACCATTTACATTTTTCATACATACTTTTATATTGGGAGTTCACTCTTTTTCTTTTGAAGTTTACATAAAACCAAAAACAGACAAAAGCACACAAAGAAAACGAAAGTGAGAGAATAAGAACAAGAATCAACAGTTCCAACTTGAAATACATTCACACTGAGTCCATTTAACCACACTGAGTTTTGCTTACTGGTAATAGGCTGATTTTATTTTAACTGTTGAACAACATGACCTGGCTCAGGTGGTCATAACAAAGAGGGAGACCATGTTGATTGTTTAGACAATACTTTATTAAACCAAATTAGACCAAATGAACAATATACAGAATAAGATGTAGAAGTCAGTGTAAACTCAGCAAAAGGCCAACCTAGGATAACATAACCTAACCAAGCCTGGTGTGCCTGTGGAGACAGCAGGGAGGGGGGAGAGACAGAGGATACTGCAGCTTAAGAGGCCTCAGCACACCAGACCCAGGTGAGCTGAGTAACCTGCAAACAGGAGGCACAAGTTAAAACACACCTCAATGTAGATGGCAAAAACACTCAAATGACACCGAAGGGCATCACTTTCCCCCCTTAAGTCGTGGGCCACAAAGTGAATCACAAAACACTGAAAGTAATAACCACCACCAAGCACACAAACAACAAAACAGAAAACCATAGCAATCACGCTGCACTTACACAGTTCAACAACCAAACCACATCAATCAACCGGGGCACGTGACAGGGCATCTGCAATGATATTATCCCTGCCCTTAATATGCCCTATGTCCAAACAGTGAGACTGAAGGAATAAAGTTGTGGTCGGTGTAAACCACAAGTGGGCTAATGCCAGAACTGACATAGACCTCAAAGTGCTGGAGAGCCAGATCAAGGCTAGTGCTTCCTTCTCAATAGTCAAGTAATTAAGTTAATGCGAGATGAACTTCATCGAAAAGTATCAAACTGACCTATTGACCCCCTCCCACTCAGCAACAACACTGCACCTGCTCCAACATGACTAGCGTCAATTTTTAATTTAAAAGGCTGGTTAAGGCGTGGCGCAGCAAGAACCGGCGCAGCACACAACAGGGCCTTTACGCTTTCAAATGCCAGCTGACATTTGGCAGACGACACAAACTTACTCCGAGCCTTCAACAAGTCTGTCAGTGGTACAACTACTGTCAGACTTGTGTCACTAAACACAACAACATCGTCTAGGTAGACCGCACAACCATCAAGACCTGCCAACACCAGGTTCATAAGACGTTGAAAGGTGGCAGGCGCATTGTGAAGACCAAAACTCATTACATTATACTCAAACAGACCAAAAGGTGTCACAAAGCCTGGAGCCTCCCGTGTCATGCCCTCTCGTCTCATGCCCTCCCACCTGGTGCCGTTCCCGCCTCGAAAACTTCGGTCTTCAGGTCAGTTCCAGTAGTAGGCTACAGGCGAAAGAGTGGTGGATAAGACGAGGACTGTGTGTCGGCGTTGTTCAGCAGTTGTTGGGTATGGGAGTGGAAATACATCTAACATGCTAACGCATATCCAACGCCATCACCAAGATGTGCCAATCAATGGAACGAGACAAAAACAACTGTCCAACTTCTCCTCCCTACAGTGCTTAACCAGCCTTTAGATACAAATAATTAAAGTTAAATTAAAAGGGAGAAGAGCTTGGATGTTAAATTATTTTACCTACTGTTAAAAAAAGCAAATAAAGGCTACTCTTTTTGCACTTGCTCTGTTTACTTTAAGTTTTTATTTTTGTATTCATCCTGAAAGTGACTTTATTTTGTGGTTGGTTTGATAGCCTACATCTGGCTTCAGGTTGCACTACAAATTCATTTTACTTACAGTGCAGTGTTAAACTATTTTAATAAATAGAGATTTGAACCTTATTGAAATTTGTTTTGTGTAAATTGTTAATTGAGCAATGGGAAAATAATCAGAAATTAATCGCTAATTGAAAAATTAATCGCTAATTGAAAAATGTATCGTTAGAATAGTCGACTAATCAAAAAAAGAATCGCTAGATTAATCGTTTAAAAAATAAACGTTTGGGACAGCTCTAGTCCCCAGTTTGATCCCAGTTCCCTCTCTCTCCCTCCATTTCCTGTCAATCCCAACAACTGTCAAAAAAAAAAAAAAATGCAAGACAACATTGACTAGACTGACATAGACTGAAAAAGTTAAAATTAAGCACTGGATAAAGAAAGAGAGAGAAGGGAAAGAAAGAGAAATGTAAGAGGATAAATGGAGTACAATCCATGGTCAATGAATGTTTACTCGTCACAAAAGGTGTCTTTTTAAAATAACAAGTCAGTGTTACTTAAATAAGACTGACTTGTTGACACTGACAAATAATATCTGGGTCCTGTCAAAATACTAGAAGAGACAATGGGGTTATATGGAACTAAATAATTGTAATAATAGCATCATGTAAAAGGAATAGAGGAGGTGGGGGGATGAAGATAAGAAGTAAAGTTGGAACAGGGATAGGAAGAGAAGGTGGGCCAGGTCAACAAAGGTGAAGAGGGGCGCCCGGACAGCTCAGTTGGTAGAGTGGGCGCCCATATATAGAGGTTTACTCCTCGACGCAGCGGGCCCGGGTTCGACTCTGACCTGCGGCACTTTGCTGCATGTCATTCCCCCTCTCTCTCTCTCCCCCCTTTCATGTCTTCTGCTGTCCTATCAAAATAAAGGCTAAAAATGCCCAAAGAATAATCTAAAAAAAAACAAAAAACAAAGGTGAGGAGGAGAAGGAGAAAAAAAAATGGTGCTAAATGGTTCTTGCACATTCCTATTATGGTTGTCTAATGCAGTATTCTTTTTACATTACTATCGGTGCAATTGAAATCACTTCTGCAACACGTGGGTATTCCAGGCGATGACATCATTCTGCACAGGCAAAAGCTCCAAAGTGCTTACTTCATCAAAATCTAATTATTAAACTGCACAGCTGTTTTAGCATATAACTAATTACTAACTACATTATACAACTGTATCAAGTGTGTTTGTATAAAATGTTCATGAAGTTTGAACTCCAAGACAGAGCCAGGCCCACTTTTCCAAAATCATTTTAAGATTAAAATGATCTCAGCTTGACAGATTTACAATCTGACTAAAATCACTTTAACTTTCAGATGATTTTGGGAAACAGCTTGCTGGATATTCCCGTCCTCCAAATGCAAACCAAAGTGAGTGAAATCAAAAAGTGTAATGTGACTTTATGCATCCCCAGCTCTCCACTTTTGCATCTCCAGGCATATTATCACCTTTCCCTGTCTCTTTCTCTAACTCTCTCATTCTTCGGTTATCCCTCTCCTTGTTATTCACCCTCCAAGCCTCTCCCTCCCTTTTTACTCTTCTCTCCCCCCTGTATACTTGCCCTTACCCACTAAGAACTGTTAGCAGCTCTGATGTACAGCCAATATTCTTTCTATCATATTAGCATGGCTGCAGTGTGTAAAGAAAGAGATAGGAAGAGGAGGAGGGGAGGAAAGGAAATAAAGAGAGAGAAAGAGAGAGGATGGATTGGAGAGACATTTGTTCTACTCATCTCAGCGCTAAAAGATACAATTACCTCTCACAGCATATTATCCATGTTTTATACCAGCCCAGGGCCCCATGCCTTTGCCTTGTCGCGCTCACCCCATGTAAGGCCCATATTTTAACACTAGCCTTGACAGTTTATTTAAGAAAAGAAAATTGTCCCCAGGGAGATGGAGAGGGTTAGAGAGGGAGTGTGTGTAAGGAGAATGTGAGGGAAAGAGGGAAGGACAAAGAAGGTGGAGAGAATGAGAGATAGATGAGGCAGAGAGAGAGAGAGAGAGAGAGAGAGACCCACACAAACACAAAACCATCTAAAAAAAGCAGGGCCAAAATATAAAGCGAGAAAAGGAGAGAGAGGGGACATTTATAAGGTGACACACCAACCTTTTAATAAAGACCATAAGTCTCTAAGACTTTTTCTTTCTGAGCAGAAAGCAAAGAGTGGTCCCATTTAACAAAACAGAGACATCCACGACAGCATACAAGGAAGGAGGAGCACATACAGTATCACACTGCAAGAGGAAAGAAATAACACTAAGTAACAAGGCTTAGATGCAGACCAGTCAGAGACCAGTCAGGAACATTAGCGTCATATCCACTATCCATATCTTTTTATAATATTCTGGGCCTTTTTTTAATAAAGTTTCTATTGGTCTTAATAGGGTTACTATACTAACCTATGCTATGGAACTTCTACTTTAGAGTGGATATTTCTAGAAAGGGCAAGTTAACATAACATATGCTCATTGGTGGATCCTTTTACCCAAAGCACCTTGAAGCACCCTTGACACATACATTTTTAGCACTCATATCTCACAGCTCCAGTGGGAATGAAACCCCTAACCTGGCCGTGTTAGTGCCTTGCCCTCACTATTAAGCTGGACCAGACTGCACGCAGGCATGAAACACTGATGTTAAATAAAGAAATAAATGAATTTAAGACAGAAAACCTCGAACCCCACCACGCATACACACACACCTTTCTCTCACTCTCACTCACTATGTAATTGATGCCAGTCTCGTGCCCTTTCGTCTCCTGTGCCAGCAGGCAGAGGGCTACCATAGGAGTGTCCACTTCACCCCTACATAACAACCTTGCCTCACCTTCACACACACACACACACACACACACACACACACACACACACACACACACACACACACACACACACACACACACACACACACACACACACACACACACACACACACACACACACACACACACACACACACACACACACACACACACACACAAAGTGACTCCAACACATAATGCATGTGCATAAACACAAATTAACTTTCAGCCTGTCTCACAATCTGTCTTGGTCACTGCAGGTGGGACAGAGAGAACAGTATAGTATAGGGAGTAGTAGTAAGTATATGAGACGGTGTGTATTAAGTCTGCATGTGTACAATCTTGGAAACAATCGGCTAATGGTCTGACAGCAATTTAGCCTCAGGGGGCAATGGCCAATATTTCTGGGGTTCCGGTGTAGCCAGCAACGGATAACGGATATCCGGGCCAAGATTTCCTCTTCCATGTGCCGGTCATTGCTTACAGTCCGAGTCAATACTTTTTGAAGGCGTTTTTGGTCCGGACCACATTTCGGCTAATCTCTACAAACAGATATCTGCATACGAATGCAGATAAATGAATACAAATTAAATAAATAAATAAAAAAAAGAGCTAAATTGTTGTCAGACAATAGCCAATCATTTCCCCTAATGAATTTCGACCAATGCGTTCCACCTCTATTGCTCTCCACACGCACTATGTACATGCATGCAACCAAAGCCCACTCAAACGTAATTGGTCAATACTACAAACAAAAACCATAATGCTTCCGATACCTCAATCTTGTCCTACAGATTCTGCATTCATATGCAGATATCTGTTTATAGAGATTAGTATGTGTGCAAACAGTGCACACATGCTAATACTTTCTACTAAGCTCAACTTCTGGTACTGCATATGTCATCAGTCATTTGCATGTCTTGATGTCTTGATATTATTTTCTTCATGTTACATTTCAATGTAACTTTATTATCTTACGGGCTCCCGGTTATGACATGCAGCTGATAAGTCGCACGAGTTGGGCTCGCAGCTAAATACTTACAAAAATCCTCAGAAAGACCACCAGAACTCGTATAAAAGTATTAAAAATCACTTAAAAGTTTTGCGAGAGGAGATGCCACCAAAAACCATCAAATCTGGACACCATTCAAAGCCGTCTGTGCAGATGGAGGAGGAAAGCGTGACACTAGCAAGCAAAAAGCTAACCGAGGCACAGGTCGGATTTAATGCAGCTACAAACGATGACATCCTCAGCGCAATCCAGTCTCTGAAAGCTGACTTTACAAAACAATCTGCTGACACGCTCGATGCAATAAATGGCATTAAAACAGACTTACTGTCACAGTCGCAAAGAATAGGAGAGGCAGAAGAGAGAATTGCACAAACGGAAGAAGATTTCTCAGCCCTTCAACACAAAGTTAAAAAACTTTAAAAAAAAGAAACAACTGATTTTCTACGGAACAAAGTGCAAGATCTGGAGGACCGCGGAAGGCTTTCTAACCTGAGATTAGTAGGCCTGCCCGAAAAATCAGAAGGATCTAACATGTGCGCTTTCATGGAAGGCCTGCTCTCCAAGGTTCTGAACGACACGTTCAGTTCCACACCAGTCATCGAACGAGCGCATCGGGTTGGACAAGTTAACCCAAATCGCCCGACGACTTCAAGAGTGATCGTGATGAAGTTCTTGAACTACCAGGATAAGGAGAAAGCTTTGAGAGCAGCTAGGAAAATGAAGGAATTACGATATGAAGGACAACGGATCAGCTTGTTCCCGGATCTATCAGCTGAAACGCGTCAGCGCCAGCGGCAGTTTGATGGAGTGAAAGCTCAACTTAGAGGCATGGAAATCCGCTACGGTATGCTCTACCCAGCGCACCTGATAGTTACACACTCCGACCAACGCCACATTTTTAAATTGGTCTCGGAGGCAGAGGACTTCATTCGGTCATTGCGTAGGCCTACCACAGCTTAAACGCTGTAGAAAAGAGGGGACTTGTTAACAGGACTCAATTTTTTTAAGCAAAGGTAAAGTTTTGAGTTTTCTTAATTTATTTGACAACATGATCCATAGTAGCTCATTGTCCACTTCACTAGGCCTATATGTTTGTCAGTAGCCTACTTAAGTTTAAAAATAACTGGACATGTGTCAAACTTAAGTTTTGCCTATGTTCTATTAGGGTTGAAATTATATTTGAATAATGTTAGTGGTCAAGTTTTGTTCAGTATCTGGTTGCGAGCCCTGAGTGGTGAATAATGATAGAGAGCTTGCTCCATGTTATATGGATCAAACGTGTTTCATAACCAAAGTTGGTGATTGGGGGGTATTCTCATGCTTTCCGTTTGGGGGAATGCATGGTGGGTGGGGGTGGAAATGGGAGGTTGTTAAGGAATCACTCCTTCTTTTCTCTTTACTTTTTTTTTTTTTTTTTACGGTTTGCTAGGACACAGCAATGTCTACATGGTAACACAAGATAGTAAATGATCAATAAGTCAGAGATAAATGTCTGTAGCTGGAATATAAGGGGACTAAATAATTTGGTAAAACTTAAACAAGTATTGGGTCGACTGAAACAAATGGGATCAAGTATAATTTTTCTGCAGGAAACCCATTTAATAAAAGAAGATAGTAGCAGGGTCACGAAGAGATGGCCAGGTCAGGTTTTTGATGCCTCCTTCACCTCTTGAGCTAGAGGAGTCATGATCCTCATACACAAATCTGTTCCATTTCAGTTAAAAAAGCAACATATAGATCCGTTAGGAAGGTACATAGTTCTTAATGGTACGATCTTGACAACACAAATTAATCTGATAAGTATATACGCTCCTAATATGACCCTTCCTTTTATCAGAACTTCTTTCTTACAATATCATCATATTCCAGACATTATGTAATTGGAGCTGATTTTAAATGTGTATTAAACCCAGTGCACGATCGCTCTTCAGGAAAAGATAACACCCATCAACAGTCTAAAAAAATTATCATTAAGTATATAACTGATATGAATTTAATAGAGATTTGGAGGTATCTTAACCCAAGCAAAAAAGAATATTCATGCTTTTCAAGCACACACAAAACTCTAATAGCCTAGTTTCAAAAGTAGGTAAATGCTGGTATGACAGTACACTACTATCTGATCATGCCCCTATTACGTTTACACTCCAAATGGACAATCTTGTATTTTCCCCTCCCAGATTTCGATTTCAAGCAAGATGGCTTATGGACCCTGACTTTGTTAAATTTCTGGATAAATAAATAGACCTATATTTTCTGTTTAATACAAATCAGACAAGCGCTTCAGTTAAATGGGAGGCCTTCAAAGCCTATATTAGGGGGGAGATATTAAGTTATACAACATATAGATCCAAAACATATCAGACACAATTAAAATATCTGGAAAAACAAATCAAGATATTAGAACAACACCTCTTTAGCGACAATGACCCTGTAAAGCAAAAAGAACTTCTTGTACTAAAAGCCCAATATAATGAATTAACCAGTAGTAAAATAGCTAAGAACTTAATGTGGCTAAAACAATCCTATTACGATCAGGGAGAAAAACAAGGGAAGTTGCTTGCATGGAGGATTAAAAAAATACAAACAGATAGAGCCATCAATTCATTAGCTCTAGAAAATGGGGTCAATATTGTAGACCCATTGGAAATAAATAATACTTTTAAATTATATTTTGAAAATCTGTACAAATCTGAATTCACCAACAATCTAGAAAGGCAAGACAACTTTCTTGATAAACTTAAGTTTCCTAAAGTATCAGAGGGGACAAGAAGTGAACTTGAGAGGAATTTAAGTTTTAAATTTTTAAAAATAAGTTTTAAGAGCTTTCAGAGGCATTACAGAGCATGAGTAGTGGAAAAGCCCCTGGGCCTGATGGCCTCCCAACGGAAATTTATAAAACGTTTGCAGGGAAACTTTTACCACACTTGCTTGAAATGTTCAATGAAGCATTTGAAAAGGGAATATTACCTCACTCATTGAGATCGGCACTAATTACCCTCATATTAAAAAAAACAGGCAAACCCTCCAATGAAAAATTGTCTTATAGGCCCATATCTTTAATGTCATGCGATACAAAAATTCTCTGTAAGGTCCTAGCTAAAAGAATTGAAGGATTTATACCGAACCTTATTATGAATGATCAAAATGGGTTTGTGCTTGGAAGACAAGCCTTCCATAACATACGTAGAGTCCTAAATATATTATATATAGGCTACTTTATAATGATTCACTGGCAGAAATAATAACAAATAACCAAATATCAAAACCCTTTCATTTAAGTAGAGGTACACAACAAGGATGTCCATTGTCCCCTCTGTTATTTTTATTTGCAGTAGAACCTCTTGCAATGGCAATCCGGAGTAGTCCTGAAATCAAGGGCATAACAATAGGTGAGAGGGAACATCACTTATCCTTGTTTGCAGATAATATTGTGGTGTTTATTACAAATCTAGACCCTTCTATTCAAGCACTCAATAATATATTAACTATATTTGGAGAGTTTTCAGGTTACAAAGTTAATAATAAAAGTGCCTTGCTATTATTGAATGGGGATGAAAGGAGAAACTGTCTGACCTTCAGGCAATTCGCCAGCTCCCCTGAAGGTTTTACATATTTAGGAATTAAGATAACCCCAAATATAAAAGAAATTATTCCAATTAATTACGACCCATTAATAAAGAAAGTTATAGACTCACTTGAGAGATGGAATGCATTGCCAATTTCAACTATAGGACGTATAAATATTTAAAAAATGTCAATTCTACCAAAATTTGTATACCTTTTCCAATCAATTCCACTTCCTCTTCCAGCTACCTTCTTTGCTATACTCAAGAAAACATTCACAAGATTTATATGGAACAACAAACGTCCTTGATTACGTCTGTCCTTACTCTACCATACGAACAGGGAGGGCTTAAAGTACCAAATATAAAACTTTACTATTGGGCAGCTCAACTTTGTTCTGCTATGTACTACTTCATAGATACAGACACTCCAGCGTGGATAGACATAGAAAAAAACGGAATAACAATTCCATTACAGATGTATCTTTACTCATCTTCAATTAAAATGCTCAAAAAAGCTACGCATAATCCTTTCCTTAGGAATACAATTTCTGTATGGTATGAAGCCCATACGTTTTTAGATGAAGAAATTACATTGTCAGGTTTGTCACCTATTTGGGGTAATACAAATTTTGTGCCGGGGAGAAGTGATCAGGGATTTAAAAACTGCATGTATAAGGGAATAAGTCAAGTAAAAGATTTATACGAGGAAGGTATAATGTTGTCTTTCCAGCAACGGATGAGAAAATATGATATCCCTCAGAAACATCTTTTTAAATATTTACAAATAAGAAGTTTTATACACTCTAAAATAAAAAATTATTTAGAACCCCCTTTGTCAATTATAGAAAATCACACTTTAAAACATTTAAAGGATAAAGGCAATCTGTCATTCTTTTATAATATACTTTTAGAGGGATCAAAAGAGAGTTCGTTGTCCTATTTAACAGCATGGAAGAATGATCTTTAGGAAGACATTTCTAAAGAAGAATGGATGGAATCTTGTTTATTTGCCCAAAATCACAGCATCAATACTAGGTGTAAATTGCTGCAATATAAATGGCTTATGCGGACCTACATTACCCCAGTCAAACTACATAAATTTAATCCAAATATTCCAGATAACTGTTTAAAATGCAAACAAGAAATTGGTACCCGTTATCATTGTATTTGGGAGAGTAATGAGATTCAAGGATTTTGGAAGGAGATTATTTTTTTGATTGGTAAATTGGTTGAAGAAAATGTCCCTCTTGTACCTAAATTGTGTTTGTTTCATTTATACCCAGTAAATCTTGAGGTGAATGCAAGAAAGCGCAAACTAATTGATTTTAGTTTGCTTCAGGCAAAGCGTGCTATTGCTTTAAAATGGAAAGAGACCCAAGGACCCACTCCTAGCCAGTGGTTTAAAGAAATGACCAGCAACCTTGCCTTGGAAAAACTGACTTATGTTGTTAAAAAGAAACTAAAAGACTTTTACAAAATTTGGACTCCCTTTTTGCACTACTGTAACCAAATTGATCAGACAACATCGGATGACTGAAATAGCAAATTAAACTACACAATGTATGGCTGTGAACTGTGATATCCAAATGTATAATTTACTTATTTTATGGTTTAGTTTTGTTCTGGATGTCCTGTAATGTTTTTATTTATTTTTTATTATTTTATTTTTTGTCTCTTTGTTTATATTATTGTTTTTTATATATATATATATATATATATATATATATATATATATATATATATATATATATATATATATATATATATATATATATATTATTTATATATATATATATTTTTTTTTTTTTTTTTTTTTTGATGTTCAAACAAAAGCCAATAAACATTTTATTGAAAAAGAAAAAGTAAGTATGGCAAGTAAGAGTACTTCTATGTCTGCCACTCAAACAATACCTATGCATGATATGGGACACTCATGGCACACATGTGGCCACTCATAGAAGACTATTGGTCCCCGGCAAATGTATGGTCTTCAACACAAGACCTTGGTCCCCAGCTTTTATTTCTACAAAAAGATTTTTTTAAGAATTCTTTTGGGGCATTTTTAGGTCTTTATTTTCCCAGGACAGATGCAGACATGAAAGGGGAGAGACAGAGGGGAATGACATGCAGCAAAGAGCCGCAGGTCGGAGTCGAAACCGTGGCCGCTGCGACGAGGAGTAAACCTCTATATATGTGCGCCTGCTCCAAATGAGCAAACCCGGCCACCTACAAAACTAATTTTAAGTAATATTTGGCTGAGAGGGAAAGTACTTGCCTATATGTGTTTATAGTTACTACAGGCTTAACTAGAGGATCTGGTAACTTGTGTTCCCAAGCAGCGTCAAACCCATGTTAAATCTAGGTCAGGATTAAAGGGGTGATAGAATGATTATACAGGGTATTTCACACTGTTACTTAAGGTCTCCTAATAGGGTATTTAACATTGGTTGGGCTGAAAATGGCCCAGGTGCTATTTTCTTTTGCCCTTATGCATCCCTGTGTAATGGCCCTATTTGGAACGACAGCTTTTCTTCCAAATATGGTATGCTCATGAATACTTAGATGAGCTGCGTGCTGACTGGTTGAGGAACCACATACACAATACATTGGAGACGAGTCAGCAGGTCTCATATTTCAGACACACACAGACAGACAGACACACACACTGCTGCCCTGCGCACAGCGCACACACACACTGTCTGTTACATGCCCAGACATGCCCAGGCACGAGCCGCAGTGGCTAAAACAGCCGAGACAAAATAAAAAAGTTTTGACACTTTCATTATAACTAGTGTAGTTCTAACGTTACTCTTGCGACACAAAAAACCTCCACCAAAGAATCACAACTCCCCTAGTAAGCGCGGGGAGAGGAGAGCGGACACCTGCAAGCCTGTCCTCTGCCAGCGCCTCTGCAGCGCTGCGTTAGATCCACAACTCCCTCTCGTCTGATATACTCGCTCTAAACCCTTTTCTCTGGGCCAGTAGGCTATTCTGTTGTACAGTCTGGAACACTGCATTTACATGGTTCATTTTCAATATCCTTGCAAAACCTCCAAACTTTCTTCTTTTCTAAAGTACACTGCGCAGCTCGTGTGTGAGATCCTGACTCAGCTCCAGCTCAGCGGTTCTGTGAAGGGGGAGAGGCCGACAGGGAAGGCAGCAAACCCGGCCAGCAGCCACCGCCTGTCCCGGCAGATTGTGGAGCTTGTAAAGTCCGACACTGTCTTACCAAATTTGCAATTAGCCATCAATTTTCATAATATGGCCCATATTTGAGGTTTACATAGTTGATTTCTCGCATAACAAAAGTCTCAGAAGTGAATTTTGTAATGGAATTGCAGAGATCTGCACGACCTAGATTTAGAAGACTAACAGATCAGTTAGTTGTCTATGTAAATTTTGGGGCGTTACAAAGATAGAAGGTAGAGCCAAATGAGGAGGAATTGAGCAGTTGACGTCAACTTTTAGCTTTGTTCAGATTCGCCCGTTTTCAGCAGCAGTTTCAAATTGTGAGATTTGCAGAGGAAAGAGGTGTCAATGGGATTTTGAGGTTCTATGTATGTTCTATTTACCCACCAAACTGTCATTTTTCAACTATGAAAAGGTAAAATCGGTTTTGCATTCTATCCCCACTTTAAGGTAGATGAGCTGGGTCAGATAACACACGTTGACCAGTTTACACCAACAGCAAACACAGAAGAAGAGGTGAGGAGAAGTGAGGAAGGCAGAGGAGGAAGAAGAGAATGGTAATGACAGAGTAAGCAGAGCAGGAGAGAAAGACCAAGGACAGAAGAGGAAGGAAGAAGGAGGAGAAAGAAAAACAAAACCAGTCTCGGATAGACTAGGGCAATGAGACGTGCACATGCATCTATGCAAGAAAAAAAGAAATAGATGGAAAGACTGTGGTGGTACCAGATCAGTGGGTGTAAATTAGTTGCCTTCTGCCAAGGCCAGACCAGTCCTTATACAAAGATACCAACAGGCCAGAGTCTTCCAGTGTAATTGTGCATGAAAACATTCATTATGCTTATTATGGCATTCAGTAGAAGTTTCAGCAGCCAAACTGTCTGAGAGCAGAGTAGTGAAGCAGATGAGCTGTCAGTGTCTAGAGAACAAATTGTAGATTAGATAGGAACAACTCCCTCTAAAAAATATATAGATGGATGTGTGTGTGTCTTTGCATCCTTGACTTGACCTCAACTCACTATGACACTCAGACACTGACCCACATACCCTCTTTTTTGGTCCTTTCTTAACAATTCTGTTTCTCCTCTCGCTCCTCTGTCTTAAGCAACGGGTAAGAGCCCTCTGAAAGAAGCAACCAGCGGTGTGGTGCTGTGTGTATGTGGAAGCAGTATGTACATCACTAGCGTTCAAGTGTTTAACGGTAAGAGAAAGAAAAAGAGTGTGTGTACGTGTGCGTAAGCACAAGTGTTAAACATTCATGCTGCTGTGTTGGGTCGTGATGGGACCGGTGTGACTGGTTGTCCCTGCCACTGCCTCATCCGATAATGCTGATTTGCTCAGGCACTAACAGACGGACCCCTCTGGGGGTCCTCCAGGCACACAGTCAATCACTGGTACTCCAAAAGATAGTACTCCAAAGCTATTTAAATCACAAACTCCCTTCCTTTCTCTTTCCATCTTTTGCCATCTCTTTTTAACACTTCTTTCTCTTCATCTTTCAGAGAAAGAACAAGTCATGTTTATTACACACTGATCAGCAGCCACTGCAATATCAGTTGTACACATAACTCCTTCATCCACAGCAGTAGTAAAAGTTATTTTCTATGTACAATGAGAGCTACCGAATAGGTAATACATTCTGCAGAAATGTACAGGACAGTGTCTCACTTTCCCCATCTCCTCTTCTCTCTCAGTCCCTCCCTCCCCCAGGCTACCTTTTCCTCCACTATTCTCAACATCGTTACCATAATCAGATAAGACAACTACCTAGGGAGCACCAGCATCCCTACAGCACCTTGCTCCTGGCACCGTGTGTGTACATGTGCGCGTGTGTGTCAGTGTGTTTGAATTGCTCCTGGCACTTGGAAATCCTGTATTCCTTTTGACTGTCTTTTTTGGTGTTTTGATCTTTTCAAACCGACAGATGACTGGTGTGTGTGTGTGTGTGTGTGTGTGTGTGTGTGTGTGTGTGTGTGTGTGTGTGTGTGTGTGTGTGTGTGTGTGTGTGTGTGTGTGTGTGTGTGTGTGTGTGTGTGTGTGTGTGTGTGTGTGTGTGTGTGTGTGTGTGTGCGGAGGAAAGGTTTCTAAATTACCCAGCTCCTTCATAGGGTAATATCTGTATTGTGGCTGACAAGTCTGCTACAAATTACTGCTGAACTGTGAGTGTGTATCTGTGTGTATGAGTGAGTGAGTGAGTAGATAAGTGTGTGTGCATACACAAGAATGGGAGTACGCAAATGGTGTTTGAGTGTCAAGGATGATTACGTTATTTTTCTGAATGGTCTAAACAGATCACATCATCATGCCATCAAACGAAAGGCCGACTGACTCACAAGAATGCACACACACAAAATTTCCACCTCCAAGCCATACCAACACAACATACTTTTAGCAATATACCTGCAAGTCTTACCCTTCTATATGCTTTCATGAACATGTATAACACACAGATACAGTTCATAAACATATAAAAACCTGATCCCTACAGGGCATACTGTACACACACACGCTTGCTTGCAATTGAGACATAAGCAACACTACATTTAGCCAACAACACACTGGACTGCCAAATTACTATACCAGGCATCAACACCAGTCTACCATCCAGCCAGTAAGCTAAACTGTCAAGTTAGATTAAATAAGATAGATCTGGCTGGGCACAATAATTGAAAGTACTGGTCAACATATATAACTTCCTCATTCCTGGTTTACCCCTCTAGCCTTGAATCACACTTTAAATCAAACAGCAGTTAATTTACAGTACATTCCTTAATGTACCTGAATTTGGCATCTCCAGTCTCCTTTTTCAAAAGTAATCACTGGAAACGTAATTTAAACTATAACTTAGAATGGCTTTATGATACCAAGATTATTAAAAAAGGTTATCTATTTTTAGGTTTTGTATGATCAAATTGATCAGCTAAGCCCTTTCTTCTGTTTAATTGTTTTTTTAATTATTAAAGACATGGATTTTATTTGAGAATGCATGATATAAAATGTCATAATGGTTATATAATTTTATTATCAATCAAAGTACCAGAGAGGGACAAAGAAAGAGGTTAACAAAATGTGTAATGGAAAAATGCAATAATGTCTATTGAAATTCATGCTAAGTCAAATAAAAAGCTGGGCCCAAATGATTATACAGATAAAAAGTAGACAAACAAACAACTTAAGTTACTTTTTCCCAAAGTAGCCCTTGTGTTATTCAGAGACGCTGAAAGAGAAAGATTGTTCAGTGGCGTAATCTGCAAAAGGATACTCTTTAACAGACCACAAACACACACACACACACACACACACACACACACACACACACACACACACACACACACACACTTCACAAGCTGCCATTTCAGAATGATCAGAGCTTATGAAAGCCTTTTTTGTTCATGACAGCCTTGCATTTCTAACTTCTGATACCTTCTATAATTTCTAGTTGATGTACCACTTAAGTCAATTGGTTCTGGAGAAATGAAAGAAAAAAAAAACATTAAAGTAGAGAAAATATATGTAGACATTGTTATTGTACTTAAGTAGTGAATGTAATGAAAATGAAGACATTTAAATTTTCCACAGATCTGCAATTTCTTATGGCTCTGTGATGATAGTGTTTTGTATTTTTTCCTTTTACCTACTTTCTTCTTTGTATTTAGCACTCCTTCAAACATGCAACAAGGTTCTCCATAACAACACTAACATATGCAAAGTTTATCTGTAAAATAATCTAATATGTAAACAATTATTGTATTATCATACTCCCCTAAATAGATTAATCCAAAGAGTTCAGGGGTTTTGAAGTTAGTTTTCCATACAGGTCATAGACGTTTTTGAAATGTTGTATTGAAAGTGTGAAGCATTGCCTGTCTGTGTATGTGTGTCTGATGTAATGTGTGTGCCCCCAGCCCTGGCATCTGTGCCAAAGCAGATGTTTGCCGGTATAATTAGCACAAGCTCATAGAGGGAAAGGGAAAAAGATGGACAGAGAATGAAAGAGAAGTACAGAGGAAAAAATAGAGACAGTATGTCTGTGATCAAAGTTTGTGAAAAAGAGACCATTCCGCTTTCACAACCCTTATGACAACAGTTAAATGCAAACCTGATGGTGCTTCTAAGGTAGATGGATTGAATTTCATGTACACAAACTCACCTATGCATGCACATAAACATTCATGCTCATAAACATGTGCCTCTCATTTTAACCGACTCAGGCACGTTCAACAGGGCAGCTGTCTCTCATGCCACCATCGTGATCCCCAAACTCTTGAGATTTGTTACCTGCAAAACAATGTGTGTCCACCTCTCCAGTGTAAGCCTCCCCTCTGTTCTGAAGCTGACAGTCAGAGGATTCTGACTGCTGGCCTGACCACAGCGCAGGGTGACCGCCTGCTCGGACACTGTCACAGAAAAGAACAACCTCTCCCCTGAGCTCTTCTCCAGCAGCATCCTGAGGGAAACAAAAACATAGACGCAACACAATTATTTCAGCAGCATTTGAATATCTGGCAGTGATACGTTGTTATAACTTAAAGTGATGGTTCGGAGTAATTTACCCTAGGGTCCTTTGCACCGTGACCTCGAGCCAAACACACCCCCAGAAGCTTTTTTCACCTGGGTCTAACATTGGGCGAGTTAGCGTAGAGTAGCGTTATCCGCTGAATAGCTTAGCGCAGGGGCTAATGGACCCACGTTTGTATCTCTTAAATGACCCCACTGATAATGCCCGAAATGATACCAAAGGTCTACACTAGTATATATAGGTTATGCACTCATAAAACGATGGATTGGAAAGTTTGTAAGTACACCAGAAGTTTATGTAAATAACACTTTCCTGCTGGCTTCTGCACTCTGCTGTTGTTGTTGCTGCTGTGAGACGAGTGCTTAGGGACGTCTACAAATTACAACACCAAAAAAAGAGATGCAACAAAAATATTTTTTAATTTAACTTATTTTTTAAAGTAAGTTCTGTAATATAACTAGCAGGAGACAAGTAATAATTGAGCTAAGTTTGGAGACATTACCTTATTTAATCATTAAATTAATAAATATTTTTGTTGTATCTCTTTTCAGTGTAGTAATTTGTAGACAGCCCTAAGCACTCATCTAACTGCAGGTAGCAGCAGCAGCAACAGAGAGCAGAAGAGAGCAGGCAAGTGTTCATAAACTTCTGGTGTACTTACAAACTTTCCAATCCATCGTTTTATGAGTGCATAACCTATTAGTGGGGTAACTTACGAGATACAAATGTGGGTCCATTAGCCCCTGCGCTAAGCCATTCAGCGGCTAACGCTACTCTACGCTAACTCGCCCAGTGTTAGACCCAGGTTAAAAAAGCTTCTGGTGGGTTGTTTGGCTCGAGGTCATGGTGCGAAGGACCCTAGGGTAAATTACTCCAAACCATCACTTTAACTCAGAAGGAAGTAAGAAGGAAGAGTGGACTCTAAAAGCCATGGAGTCAAGCGCCACTACACACAGTCTCTCATTCTGACATTTACACATTGAATATCAATATTTTACATGACTGCTAGGTTTGAGCTGCTACACTGGGTGCAGACACAGACACCCTCCCTGTGTCATATTAACCACCATCACTGACATTTTATGGGAAATCATGACTTTTATGAACCCAGAGCCACATATCCTATAAATCACAGATAGATGTATGCATGAGAAAGAGACCATATGTATGTATGTCTGCGCATGCATGTGAATGTGTGAGTGCGCCTGTGGGGAGAGACAAAGAGATAGAAAGACGGACAGAGATAGGTGCAAGAAGAAAGTTAAGACTAGTTGGTTACTTAAAACAACTAAATAACTGAGTTACTGGACTGAAAATGCTTCTTGTGTCAAAAGTGATTTAACCTTTGTTATGTAAGACTCCAGATTGAACTAAGGAATATTGTTATTAGGGCTGCACAATTAATCACAATTTTATCGAAATTGCAATTTTATATTTTTCAATGAAAATTAGAATAATGATACAAAAAAATCATCATCTCTAATATCATGAATCATATTGCAATATCAGTCAAAATAATAGCAATTAGATATTTTCCTCATATCGTGGAGCCCTAATTGTTATTAATTAAGCTGCATTTTATTTATGATGTATTACTTATTTGGTCTATAAAATGTCAGAAAATAGGGAAAAATGCTCGTCACAGAGCCACAGAGGGCACAGAGCCCAAGTTAACAAATTAAAAGTGCTTGTTTTGTCTAATCAACAGATATGTAGTTTTCTATCATAGAAAACCAGCAAATACACATATTTGAAAAGATCCAGAACCAGTAAACTTTTGGCATCTTTGCTAAAAAAATCAAATGTTTAATTCAGCGATTAATCGACAAATTGTTTAATTTTCTGTTGGCTTATCGGTTTCAGCTATACATTATTCAATACGTTGCTAGGGCAAGGTTATGTGATGGGTGGGGAAAAGACCAGACAAGTTGTCAAAACTTCAAGGTTTTTGTTTTTCAAAAAAAAGCACAATAACAAATAAGGCTTTCCATCATCTGTGATAATTATGACATGTACATTAAAGTGCGGATCGGGCCGCATTTTTCTGTCCGAGCCCGCCCCGCGTCCGACAGAGCAGTAACCGAACTCGGCCCGAGCCCAAGCAGGCATTAAAATTTTTATGTCCAAGCCCAACCCGAGCCCGACACAGTTAAAATCAAGTTTTTTTTCCTCATACTAATGACACATACGTTTGTTTGTGCGGAAAGCCCGCTTTTATTAAGCAACTGTAGGAAGGCATTCTGAAATGTCAACAGATGAGCGCATCAGCGCACACTGGGCAACAAGCGCACGTACATAATAAGCTTTTTTAAATTAAAATGTTTAATGCCTTATCGCGCTGATGTGACCGAGGCCGACCCAAACATCATTTCTAAATATCTGTCCGAACCCGGCCCGGCCCATCGAGTCGGGTATCCATCCTCTAATGTACATTCACTTATACCCCATGTTGTCCATGTAGGAAAAGTCCAGTGCATGCAACCAAACTAAAAATAAAATATCTATTAAATATGAGAATCCTCAAACAATATAAACAGAACTCAGTGTCTGGAAGTGAAGCCATGGTTTAGTAACAGGTGGCTGGCTCTGTTCATTGTTCAGATGCGGCAAGGGATGTGAAATCACAGAGAGAGGGAGAAACAAAGAGAGAGGGGTGAGGAGAGATGGACAGAGGTGAGGATAGAGACCTCCTTTCATCTGGCTTCTTTGATGGCAGCCATGATCGTCTCTACAACAAAAGACTGATGGCCAACGACAGCAACAGAAAGAGAGGGAGAGGGAGAGAGTAAGAGGGGAGAGATATTACTTCCCTTCAGATGCATTCAGCCATACAGGTGTCATGTTCAGAAAACCAAGACAACAAGACTTGTCTGTCATATGAATCCCCACACTTCACTAACAAAATCACATCATGACATTTAAAGAAGTGATATGACCTCTGTCTGATTCTCCTTCTCAGGAGTTAAATTTAACTGACAGCAACATTTAAACTGAACAGCAAGTGAGTTACTAGAACACACATGAAACTTGTCTAGTGTTGCTCTAGGTCTTTGTTCAAACCTGTCCTCACTGCAAAGTTATCAGTCACGTTTATTTTTGCAGCAAATTGTGCAATATGTGAATGTTGACAGACTTTATCTCATGAAAGCTCAACAAACCCATAAGCTTATTTATAAATGTTTGTTTAATCCACAAAGAAGAAATTTGTTTCCCCCTTTCTTGCTACTACTTCCTCTCTCTCCCAAGCAGGTGCAATTTAGAGTCGTCATTAAGTAACAAAACAATCCGGTCAGTAGGAAGTCGGCATCTTATCACATCAGATATTATTGATGTTTTATTTCAGAACTCATGCACCTGTTCACACTCCCACACCATGTGCAGGAAAATTCCTGTTTGTTCAGGTTGACAGAACGTGCAATAGGAAGTGGGAATGACTTTAGAGACGTATCTCTTCTGAGGAGTCCAATATGTCCTATGACATATGTTGAAGTGGATCTGCTGGTGATTTTGGTTCTTGGAGCAATGGAAAATGTTGTCCCAAACTGTCTCCCAATTAATTGTGTTCCCCTCAGGGCTCAGCTCTCGCTCCCATTTCCTTGCTATTGGGAGTTATCCTATGGATACTTGCAACAGTTTAGCATAGATCTTGGACGCTAATCCTCTCACAGGAAAATCAACAAACCATTTAATGACTGGGTGCGCCTCAAGACTGTTTCCCCATGGTACTCCATAACATTTTAGGGCTGATCTTAAGCGCAGATACAAGAAGAAGGATGTCCTGGGGACTTCAAAACTAGCTCTTCTTCAAAACTCAACATACCTTTCTCATTGAATAATCCCTTCATGATTCCTGATAAAAATTTTGTGTGGAAAAAAGAAGGCATACACAGGTTTTCAGCATCAATGAAACGGTTTTATGATCTCTGAGTCTGAACAAGAATGAGAATGAAATGAGAATATTTGTAGAGCATTTGTTTTCATTTAGGTTTTCTTAGAAAAAAATCAGCTAAGCCTGCCCGCGTGGCCCTCAGGTTATTATAATAATTTTGTTATTAATAATACATTTATTATTATGATATTTACCCTCGGTAACGGACGTGCTGCTCGGTTGGGAAACAGCGGCACTCATGGTAGAGTGTCAAATACGGCTATCCCCTCTCTCCCCTTTCATATCTAGCTGTCTTTTCCATTAAAGGCTGAAATGCCCCCAAAAAAAATAATTTAAAAAAAAAAAACTATATGTACACCGTTGATTGGGAAAATAAATGTAATTCAGATTTGATCTACCTGGGCGGGTCTCAATCTACCAAGGTGGGGCCTATGTATGGGAAACACTGGATAAGCTCTGAGGCATACGATTCTGATGGATCAGACAATTTGGAACTGGAACTGGTTCTCGATTCCCATCCCTACTTGAGTCAGTGTCTGATGGAACTGAAGACTACAAGTTTGAAAATAAAACAAATCCGAGGGTGTTTAGTTAGAAAGAAGTGAGCTTACAAGACTTCTGTTGCCCGCTCCTCAGCTCTGCTTGAAGCTAACAGCTCGGAGCTACTAGCAAAACACACACAAATCTCCGACCAAACTATCAGCAGTCAAATTGCATTGTGGGAAATGTAGGCCCCCAGGTTTGTTCTCTTAATATGTCCATGGGTTTTGGCAAGGAAGAAGAATGCCTGGAATAAAAAAGATGATATCTCTGGTTCTGCTGAATACATTTTTATCGTATTATTTCTAAAGTGTCCATCGTGAGTCCAACATTGTTACAGGAGTGCCATGGTAAAATCGGCGGAGTAGTCTTTTACTAGGTACATTTCACTAACAAATATATATGTGTAGTGTATTTTTAGTTCCAGGACAAAGAATCCCACATTGTTCAATCTACTTTGAGTGTTGCTGTATGCTGGAGGAGGAGATGGGGTAAAGCCAAGTAAAGCCAACTGATCTTTTTGTGTGTGCTTGTGCTTGTGCTGTGTGTGTGCGTGTGCGTGTGCGTGTGTAAGCTGATCTGTGTAACTCTGCACCATCCCTACCCTGCCTGCAACATACCAGCCCCCTCTCATCCCCTTTCTCTCACACTCCACATGTCTGAGAAGGACATGACAGCCAGTTGTTGGCCAACATTTCCTGATAGTGATACTGACGTGACCAGACCTGACCTAATTGCTTCTTGTTATTAGATCAATATCACAGGGCTTTCACTTTCATTCACTTTTGTTTGAAAATCATATTAGATATCCTATCCGAACAGACATTTGACTATACATCACAGCAGTGTGCTTTTCCAGCAGGGCGCTGTATTTCATCAGTAGCACAGGCTAGTGATGGACTACTCTGATACGGTACATCAGTGTTTGTGACTTATACTTATTACACACAAATGTTATTCTCCATTTTCTTTCCTTCTGTTTTTTTTCTGCCACTTAGGTTCCAAGGATTTGAATATACACAGAATATATCCTCATACTGTATACCAATAAAAACCAACTTTGTCTGTATCACTGCATTGTTATTTCTCTTCACTCTTCCATTTCCCATTAAATATAACATGTTTCTATCTAGGCAATGGGAGCTGTCAGTTTATTTACCTCTTCCTTTACCAATAAAGTATTAACAGTATTAACGATTGCTAGATGTAACATGATGCTAGTATTGCTCTTTTTGGCCGTGCCAAATAAAACGGGAAGGTGTAATGTGTCTTTGTGGATAATGTTTTTCACAGAGATCAGAATCTATCCATCAGTTATCTATACCATCTATCTATAAAATAAAAAAATAAAAAACTGAGCAATAAAAGAAAGCCTCATACAGTATCTCCAACTATGCAATTGACGGATTATTGTCATTGATAATTGAAAATGATTTTTTTTTTTTTTTAAACTTTAACTTACATCTCTCCAGGAGTGCTTGGTTTTATCCACAATGCCAGAGTGAGGGAACCCAACGCTCCTAGTTTCTGTGAGGGGGGAGAAACCAGACATCCATCCTGGACTGGCCGAAACAGCACACTACTGGATCTACCAGTAACCTCATCTGAACTGGTAGGGGTTCGGGTCTCTGTCTGAGTCCCAGGGTGAGTGTCATTACTGTCCTCAGTTACACAGGTACCCCTGGTGGAAAACAGTTTAAATATGTTAATATTTTCTCTTAAAAATGACCTTTTTATTTTTGTATTTTGCATTAACTGAAAGGTCAGAGGTCTTCTAAAATCCTCTGAAAAACCGTAATAACATTACTATAAATTTGATGTACGTACCTGTGTGCAGGCAGAAGCAGTGGGGCATACGGAGGTGTGGAGGATCTATAGGGGCACTCCTGGATACAGAAGGCCGGATAACATGTCATCAGCTCAGTCTGGGAGGACGGCGACTGGCAGTAGCTGCTCCGCTCTGGAACCCCACAGGTGGAACGAACCGGAGAGGTGGACAAAGGTTTGAAGGCAGCAATGTTCTCCATTCGTGGGAAATTTCCCTAAGAACGAAAATGGTTTTACAATTAGTATTATTCTATTCAATCTCGGTCTCTCTTGCCACTTATACTTTTGTGTGGCTGCAGCAACCTGAGACATTTGGATACAATAATGATGACCTACAATACAGTTTGGAAAATTCAAAGTGCTATACAATGAAATCTATGGGTTATAGAATAGGTATATGATATAGCATAACAGAATTAGCAAGCAAACCTCTTATCATCACACATACTGTACAGTACATTTACAATGTATTAGGACAGGTTTTTTGAATAAAAATGTGAATAAATGAATGCTTGCTGAATTATTATTGCCATTTAGCTGCTTCAGTTTCAGGGCCCTGGTTTTGTGCATGCTGGCTCACTGTCACACTGTGACTTACTGGGAAACTTCAACAGAACAGAGACATCTTTTATGTTATTAGTAACACCTGTGCTTTTCATACTATGAGAGGTCAAAATGTCTGCTGTGAAAAAGGCCTCTCTGATAGTCTTAAAATAATTCATATTCATATGTACATTGTCAGTTTTTGGATCACAAATTACAATTGGCTCTTGAAAGACACTCTTACCTGTGATGAAGCAGATTTTGGACACAGGCTGAAGAGGAGGAGGGTTAACCAGAGGAAGATCTGATGCCACCTCATCCCTTTCATCATGTTTTCCACTGTTTCAGTGATGTTTTTCAGGTGAAATAGCCAAGAAAAAACAGGCATTGTCTTCCTTTTTGCCATCCTTTTCTCTGTTTGCTTGATTTCACCTTCCGTTTCTGCAGCTGGCAGAATACCAGAGACATCAGTCTTGCTCTCGTGCTTTCCATTCAAGCCCCCACTTTCATTCAATTTCCCCCCACTTTTAAGGTCTTTTCTAACTTTCTTGTTGCATTTGTTCCTTAAGTTACACTGCTCCTCTCTCCTTACTCTCTCCATCCTCTCTCTGCTGACTCCTCTGCTCCATGTTTGTCTATTCCTTTTTGCCTTCTCTCCCTTCGTTTCTCCCTCATCTTCTCTCTGTTCCATCCATCTCTGACCTTTGACCCCAAGAGATTCTAGAATCGGGTTCTCCAAGGGGTCCTGCATGGTCTGAGGTTCTAAAAACCTGGGTTCTGCAACATTCTCGGGGGCAGAGGGATGTTCAAGAACCTGGATTTCTTTCGGAAGCCTTCCAGCAACGCTTGAATAAGTGATGACTGTCATGGTTTCATGGTTCCGGGGTTACAGGGACATTTTTTACAGGCCAGTGCCCCTAGGGTGAGGCTACGAAGCTTAGCTCTCTGTTACACTGTCTCTGTCACTTGCACACACACACACACACATACGCAGACATATACACACACACACACACACACAAGCCACAACCAAAGCCTTCACATGATAGGTAGGATTTCACAATCTAGAGAGGGAAAAGAGAGAAGGAGAGAAGGAAAGAGAGACTTGGTCAGACCAAAATCCAACATGAGACAAATCTGAGGAGAGTGAAATGCCATGCAGGCTATTCCCTAGCCAAAGCCTACACTATCATGTACAGCTTGATGGAGGCACAGCTCAACTGATACTGCTACATTGCTTTCCCCTTTTCTTCATTTTCCATTGAATTAAACATGCCCTTTTTCCTCTGGCATCTGGCCTCCAGGTTTTTATCCAACTGAACGGGTTTTCACATAAGTTTGTTGGAAATTGAGGCTTAGGCCAAAGCTCTCTTCATTACAATACTTATCAGCTTCAATTTCACATTTTGAGACACAAAAAGAGGCCAGCAGTGCAGTCATCTCTATAGGGCTGAATTACTTGGACCCTCTCTTGCCTACAATGTGCGTTGGAAAATAGGAAAGCTCACAGTGTATCTAATAACGTCTGCTATATACCGTGCAAATTTATAAATATCTATGCAGATATTGTGACATGCTAAAGTATCTGGTGGCTCCTTGTGGTTACCTGTCGGTGTTGACTCCCAGCACAAAGCTCTATCCTCATCACAAGTACAGCGTGCAACACTTGTTGCTCTGGCATGAGTCGGACAAAACAAGCTAACTACCTGTATTTCTCCACACCTGTCTGTCAGCGATAGCAGACGCCACTCCAGTAGAAAAAATAGTCCTCTCCAAACATGACTTGAGTTATTTTGTCCGTCGTTCTAGTCCACAATTCGTCAGGAAAAAAAACAACAACTGAATGACAATACAGCTGAACTTGTCAAAGCTCCTCTTTTTTTTCTCTCTGTCGTACCTCTCTCAATCAGAACATGCGGCACGCGGTGCTAAGGAGATTACCGCGAGTCGCCATCTGGCCAGCAGCGCTCCAGGCGGCAGGATATTGGGCGCAATAAAGTAACGACGAGGCAACGTTACAGCTTTCAGAGCCAAGTAACGGAAACATGAGAGCCCTGGGGTCGGCATGAGAACAAACAGTGCGACATATCCGCTTTGCATCTGTTACAGAATGCTAAAGAATGTCCGTGACAGCGAGGCATTAATATGCGATTTTAAAAGCCTAATTACCCCCTGCCTGGTAGTGGTATGCTTTACCCCCCACCTACGTGGGATGCGTCTGGGTTTCAGACAAGTGGCTCTCAGAGAAAAGAGGAACGCTACTGCCGTCGCTAGGCAACGGTGATCCGCTCCGGCCCATGGCTCCTGCCAAAGAGAGTGTAGGATGAAAATCATTGAATGGACTATCTGTCAAATTAATTATTTTTTACTAAAATACTACATCACTATTTAAGGGTGCAATGCATTATGACACTGAAGAGAAAATACAAACAGAAACTAGGACCTTTACATTGTAGGAATGCCAGAATGAGAGGCAAAGAGCTGGCAAGGTGTCTTTCCCTGTCAGCATTTTAATGGCAGTCACCCGGGATGTACTGCTATGTGTGTTATTAATTGGGCCTTGGTAACAATTAGCCACAAATGACTAATTACAGTGCGTGCCTGTGATGAAGCCCTGTATATAAAAGTGACCAAACTATGTATGGTATAGCTGCTGTGAATGTCATATGATAATTTAGAAAATAATATTTTTTAAAGTAGCCTAGGCCTATACATGTGGGCATTTCCCTGTGTGCGTGTGAAAGTCTGAGTGTACTGTAAAATGAGTTATAAAATGTTATAATTAAGACTGAAATCATCAAATTCAATAACAGAAAAAAATATATAGGCTAATGTAGATAAACGGTTCTAGCTCTCCATTCTAATAAAAAGTAGCCTAACTCAGCTATAAAGTTGATGGGAATTGTTTCCTCTCTTTTATCGTTTGCGATTCAAATGCTACTTGCACTATTAGCTGTATATGAAAGTGAGGATATATAGCCTAATACTGATTGTGTGAACATGGCAACAAGAGAAAACTGTCACCATCAGATATTATACATCTTATTATATATTTGACCATGTCTTTTTTTCTCTATAGTTCTTTGTTTTACTTCAATAAAACAACCAAACAAATCTAAAATTTGAATAAATCTAACCTAAGCCAGATACATGCATTAACCTCTAGTTTCATAAAGCTGAACATCCACTAGCAAAATATAGCCTAAACAATCCTATCAACACACACAGCAGAAGCACTGGCTCAAGTATACAGTAGTTTAGACTTCCAATGTGTGCTTATTGCTTAAGCGCTCTGCATTTAAATTGTGTAAACATTTCCACCAAAAAATACCCTCTCTTATATTTTTCCCTGCCGACAAGTTGTTACGTTATCATACTAATCGCGTTTGAACAGCTGCAATTTGCTTTGGTTGAACAAAGGCATTCTAACTAGGTTTTAATTAAGTGTTCCTAATGACCTTAAGGAGATTAGAGGTTCGCCTTCTAATCAATACCAGGCAGAGAGAAGCAAAGGGAGGGGAGAGGAGGAGAGGGGAGGTGGCTAGGGGCTAGGATAGAGGTAGGAAGGAAAGGGGTAGAGAAGGAAAAAAAATGGAGAAAGTGAAAGACGGAAAGAAAGAAGAGGAAGTAGAAAGTGGAGGAAGAAAACAATGAACTTGATCTGAAATATTTTCAAGTAAGGTCATAACCTTTATCTACATGTACATTTGAAAAAAAAGAGTCATGATGAAAGATTTCTTCACAGGCCAACAAAATGATAATATGTTTTCAATGCTTAAATGAATCAAGAAAAACTGCCTAGTGACAGAGAGGGGCAGTCTGTGCATCTCTACACAAGCACACATTCACATACCGTGATCATTTACCCAGAAAAGAGTTTTTCCTTGTTTTACCTTCTTCTTTCCCTCTGAGAGGGTGAAAGTGACGTCAGATAGGCTGTGATCATCAAGAGCGTTGTTAGCCAAGAAGAGTTTCTCTTATACCCTCCTCATAACACATTTGCATAGATTTGCACACAGTGTGTCCACATAACAGAGAATCTAGTCATACATTGATTGTACTAATTTATTCAGCCAGACGCATTCAATTCCAGAGATTGAAGTGCTATCACACAAACGGGATTAAAACCGAATGACGATCGCACAATTAATATTGTCTCATTTTCTAAATTACTAATGTATGACTTATATTTGGCTAAATTGTGTTTGCTGGTCTAATAACATTAAGGGTAATATGGTAAATGTATCGTCTCTCTGAGTCTCCAGAGCAGCATGAATATGTATGGAGACATCCTTGGCCTCGCTGCTGATTAGGAAAAGTGGAATAAATTGATGGTTGGACTGTGTGTTTTTTAGCAAAATACAATATTAGGTTGTGCATATGGAGATGTTAAACACACACACACACACACACACACACACACACACACACATTTTAGGCATCATGCATTCAAGAGCCATTTTATCTCCTGAATAACAGGTGTATATTGGTGAGTACAAGTTTATCACTTGGCTGCGATTGATTTCAGATTTTTTTCAGTGTGTGTGCGCATGTCTGTGTGCACATATGTTGGCATATATTCATATATTTTAGGTTTAAGGAGCATTGTGGAGTTTTTATTTAAATAAACAAAACAAACAAAATGGGACACACTTTAAAAATGTTTCTTCATAGCGCTGCTAACTAAGTAAGTACGTAAAGTTTATATAGTTACAGTTTGTATAGCACTTATCATAGGCAGGAATGGGCAGTGGGGGTGTGGCCTTGACCAACTGCCACTTTGCTCGTTTGAAAGCCATGATAACTCTCTCTCATGGGTGGACCAAATTCTCTGGGCAGTAAAAGCAGAGAAAGTGGAGGTAACCTTGCTCCTTATGACCTCATAAGGAGCAAGATTCCAGATCGGCCCATCTGAGCTTTCATTTTCTCAAAGGCAGAGCAGGATACCCAGGGCTCGGTTTACACCTATCGCCATTTCTAGCCACTGGGGGACCATAGGCAGGCTGGAGGAACTCATATTAATGTTAAAAAAAACTCATAAAGTGAAATTTTCATGCCATGGGACCTTTAAAACAGAACAATAGTCATACAACTAGTTAGTGGGTTAGTGGTCAAAACCTCTGCAGTATATGAATAACAACAACATCAACATTCTTCACATTTGTTTTATGACTTTGGTGCACAAAACAATACTACCTCAGACAAGGTCGATTTTTTATAGATTCACATAGTGATTAAAGTCTCAGCAGATTCCTTCACATCAATAGACCAACGCCATGATGCATCATCACTATGGCTGCTAGATACTGGTATTCATATTTTTCCAGTATCTTTCCTCCAGTCATTTTTTTTCACAAAACATTATAAGAGGGGATGGAACTGGAATGGACATTTTTTACTGTCTTTGTACCCCATCTTTTAAATTTAATTTAGTGTGCATCAAATATGCATATACATCAAATCTCTGGTCTGACAGAAAATGTACTCTGCTGTGATGGTGTTAAAGTTTATTTAGGCTATCTCTTTCATTTTCCCCTGCCACTTGCGTCACCCTGGTGTCTATACTCTATTTTGGTCACTTCTGTCCTCCTCTCATACACCTCTCCCACACATACCACTCTCATTCTTTCCTTCATTCACTCTATTCCCTTCTCCTCTTTCCATGCCCTCAATCCCTCTTACCGTCCTCTGTCACTGCTCTTCTCTAAATGTCCTCTTCTTTCTTGTCCTTGTTTTATGCGGAATTTTCTATAAATAGATATATATTTTAATCTAAATGAAATGCACCAGAAACTAGATATAAAAACAATTTGGCTTTTCCAAGGCTTCTCAGATTTTATACCCTTAAGTCACAGTGTGTGTGTGTGTGTGTGTGTGTGTGTGTGTGTGCGCAAGCTTTTTGCCCCCTATTGGGGGCGAGGCCAGTGACACCCTCAGGGCTGTGCCGTCCAATCCCCTCCATGCTGCGTTTCTATAGGATTGAATTAACCTCCTGCCTCTCTTGACAATGCACATACACATAATCATCCAGTCTTTCACACACACATTTTGTCTATGCCAATCACCTTTCCCCTGTCAAGGCTATATTATTAGCTTGGGGCACTACTACTGCAACTATTATCACTTAGATTCACCCATGGGAATCAACCTACTAAATGCACAGAATCTTTTTTAAATTTATTTTCTTAAAACAGTATATATTGCCCATCACTGGCTGCATAGGCACAACAATACTGTCAGTGTAATACGGAATTATACATTAAAAGTTTAGCTGGCAGTAAAACTTACTGCTGAATTGATTTCTGACCATGAGAGGGCAGAATGTAGAGAAAAAGAGACTGCAAAACACACTTCTGAAAATAAACTTACAGCTAAGGCGCTGTCTTGCCGTTAACACTTTGCCATCAGCAATTCTGCATTCACTTATAAGTTGAATCTTGGGTTGTTACTAATTTGAGCTGGAAAAATGTATTAAAATGTCCCATAAAGTCTTATTTTCCTCAAATGTCAGTTTCTGTGTGGCTTCTCAGACAGTCATCACTAAACAAATATCACTTTAATAAGAATTTATGATTTGGATACATTTTTTTTATTTTAAACACTTTATTTGTACATTTCCTGTTATAACATGAAACAATCATATTCTCTATCTTACAAATAATCATAGAAAAACAATCCCAACAAGAGAAAGACAAAGACAGACCAAACCTAAAATCAACCTGACAGTCACAGACAACAGACGGACAGGAGATAAAAAACAAACAAACAAACAAACAAAACAAAAAACAAGTGCAACTAACATTCCAGTTCCAGTTCCAGTTCCAGACCAGGTAAATTGTTCACATAAGTTATCAGAGGGTCCCAGGTTTTGTAGAATCTGTTGATGGAACCGTTAAGGGTACATCTGATTTTTTCCAGCTTAACATTCTGCATAATGTCCCTAATCCAGTGGTGGTGTGATGGAGGAGTAGCAGCCTTCCATTTAAATAAAATCAAGCGTCTAGCTAATAAGGAGGAAATGTTGAGGAAAAGGCAATTACCCTCTGTAGATGAACAGGGGGAGCAGATACCGTTGTATCAGAAAACCAACCAAAAACAGAAACCAAGGGAGAAGGTGAGATGTTATAAGCATAAGCATTAGAGATGACTTCAAAAAAGGATGACCAGAAAGGAACAAGTTTCGGAAAAGACCAGAACATATGATAGGAAGTAGCTGGCGTCTATTTACATCTATCGCATAATGGGTCTACGTTCGGAAATATTCTTGCTAATTTGGCTTTTGAGAAGTGCAACCTGCGTAACACTTTAAACTGTATTAAAGAATGTCTGGAACATATGGAAGAAGAGTGGACTCTAGTAAGAGCCATATCCCATTCCTCATCAGACAGCTGTGCCCCCAAGTCATTTTCCCACTGTTCTCAAATATGTGAAATAGAGAGGTTGCAGCTATCCATGATATGGGAATAAATAAATTATATTCTTCTCTTATTCAGCATATTGACCCATAATAGGGAATCCAAACAAGAAGGAGAGTGGGAGTGTAGGAAAATTAGCAAACTCTTTACGAGTAAAATCCCTAATTTGCAAGTATCGCAAAGAATTATTATTGGTCAGACCGAATTTTCTGGATAGTTGTTCAAAGCTACCAAAAGTATCATTAACATACAGGTCCTCAGTACTATGAATGCCCTTGTCATACCAAATTTTGAAGCCATTGTCCATTAGGGATGGTTGAAAAAGATGATTATGTATTATTGGTGAGTGAATAGAAATACTCTGAATACCTTTTGAACTGATTTACGATGCGTAGTGATTGAGTTACAATTATATTATCCTTAATATTATTAACTAGTGATAGTAGAGGTGCGCAGAGTAAATCAGGGAGGGAGTGTGGGCTGCTTGTAACCTTTTCAATCTGGAGCCATGCAGGGATCCTATCATTCCAATCTTTTAACCACAGAGAGATGGCATTAAAATTTGCAGCCCAATAATACGTGCGCAAATTTGGAAGTGAAAGCCCACCTACATCTTTTGGTCTTTCCATAAATTCTTTTCTTATGCGAGCTGATTTATTGTTCCATATAAAGGAGGAAATCATTTGATTAAATGCCTTGAAAAAAGACTGTGGTATATAGAAACTTTGGTACAATATTCAACTTTACAGAATTTGTTCTCCCGATAAGAGATAGTGGCAAAATAGACCACCTTTTAATATCTTGTTTGCACTGTTCCAACAGAGGAGTAATGTTACTTTTAAATAGACTGTAATAGGATTTGGTGACTTTTACACTTTTACACCCATATCTAAAGGACTCGGCGGACAACTTAAATGACAGATTGGGATATTCACTGGCATTACGACTAATGGGGAAGAATTCACTCTTATTAAAATTTTGTTTATACCCAGATATGTTACCAAATTCCTATAAGATTTTAAGGATTTCAGGGGTAGTTGTGATGGGGTTGGTGACATATAGTAACAAGTCGTCTGAATAAAGCGAGACAGTGTGAGTTAGGCCACCACGTGACATACCTTGTATATTATTGCATGTAAGAGCTATGGCAAGTGGCTCTATTTTCAAAACGATACATTTTGACATTTTTAAATACATACAACATACCAATACATTACAGTAACATGGTTAAAATTGGGAATGACACATTTTCTGTGTTCTTCCCTAACCTCTGACAAATCCACTGGCACTGAAACAATTTGAACATTTAATGCCCTTTACTGTACATGGCAACTGAACGATGGTATGGTTAAGGTGTGGTTGGGGTGAGGCAACTAAAAGAATTGGTTAAAAAGTAACTTAAAGTGCTCATATTATGCTTTTTTTTCCCCTTTCTTTTATTGTGTTATATATCTTTTTGTGCATGTTGTAGGTTTAAAAAGTGAAAAAGCCCAAAGTCCACCCCAAAGGGACTTACCATCTTCCAGAGAAAACATTGTTCACAAACTGTTCCAAACTGCTCTATTGTAGTCCAGACTTTAATTCCGTGACAAACGTGCGTCACTTTGTTACACATGTTATAATGCTCGCCTAGCTGCTAGCGTGTCACGCTCTAATACGCTGCAACTGACTAGCTAGCAGTCCTTACCTAGGTACTGCGCATGTGTGACTCCTAACAAAGATGGAACAGAAGTGAGATGCCTCACTCTGTAGCTAAAACAGAGAACTCAACACACAGGATGAAAAGAAGAGCTGCAGCAATGTGTAGTACAACAAAAATATAGTGTTTTTTGAAAATGAAACCACATAAACCTATACTGGTACAACCTCTAAATACAATTATGAACCTGAAAATGAGCATAATATGAGCACTTTAATTCCGGTTTTTCACTGCCCTCTCAGGTTGAAAGTTTGATGCTCAGAAATGTGCTCGGTTGCACTAGTTTATTTTTTTGTTTGTTAATTTATTTATTTTAACCATGAGGTAATCCAGTGTGTGATTGTGTGATTTTTCCATGTACAATGTGAATGTGTTACAATACTATTGTGTTCCAATATGTTATACCTATCTATTCTGTTACTATACACCTGTTTAAAGAGATATTTGCTGATGTGGATCCAGCTGCTCTGTGTCATGGAACTGTGTTTAGATGAACGGTGTTTGGTGAAACACATCACACATCCTCCCGCAGACCTCTGCTGCTAAACATTGTTTATCTTAACAGACTGCCCACACAAACAATGACACAAAACTGGTTTCAATTGGCAAAGTATCCCTTTAAATAATAATGTGTTCTGTATTCAATTTTTCAAAATAACTAAAAACTAATATTTATAAAATGGTTGTGCATGAGTTGGTGAAACGGTTTGTGCTTTTAATACTGACACATGTGTTATTACTGTACATATCAGAAAAGTGGCCGCTGCATATCAAACCTTCCAGCTATATATTGGCCACTAGTGGGTGATTTTAAGTGCCACTAATTCACTGGCCAGTGACACATCAGACTATTTATTAAAGTACACTAACTTAATGAATGGCCCATAGAATGGAGAGTTAAAACATTTACTGTCCTAAGAGAGAGATAGAGAGCAATAGACACAGAAAGAGGATTGGAAGGGGGAGAGAGAGAGAGGGAAAGAGAGAGGAGAGAGTGAGAATAAATGGCCCATCGTATAGAGTTAAGACATTAAAAGTGCAAATAGACAGCTGACCCTCTTATAGCTTGCACATGCCGCTTGGACACGTGCAGCCACCTTAGCCACTTTACACCCCGCGAGATAGAGGGATGGGGGACAGAATGGGGAAAGAGGGAGGAAAGGATGGAGAATTGGATGACACAAGAGGATGGGATGTTGGAGAAATGGAAAGAGGCGAGACATTGGAGTGAGGCAAACACAGGTGATTTATGGTTCGAGTGAATATGATTTTTAAAAAGTGAATGACAAAAAAAGAATGAAGGAAATATCAAAGAATTAAGAGACAAAGTGTACAAAGATAAAAAGAGATAATGAGTGAAGGGAGGGAGAGAACATTGAACAAATAAATCATTGAAGGTTTGCACAAACGAGGGGCCATAAATTACAAGCAGAGTGGTCTGTTAACTTGTAAGCTAAGTAGAGTAGTAGGCCATATGAGATTTGATGGAGAGAGGGTGATTGGAGAGCACAGGACAAGGAACGAAGAAAGTGATGTAAAGAAGAGACAAAGAAAAACAAGGAGAGTTACTTAGGAGAGAGGAAAGTTACTCTTCATTGCCTTTTGCCACTGGTCTCATGTAATTTCTCAATACCTCTGTCACACTTTCTAATTTCTTCTTATTTTTGGATATTATTTGCTGCCTTAATAGAAACAAAACAGAGGATGGAAAAAGACCAGAGGGTGATTCATTACGAAAGTCATGAGAAGGATTTGGACTCACAACAATTAGCCTATGTTATGTTACCATGTTTAATCTATAAATGATTCATGAGTCATTTCTGTAATGTTTATAACTTACTCTCCAATATATATACTATATATTTATTGTGTATTTTTCTCCATCTGTGCCCATATTTTTGCAGTAGTTCATTCGTCACTGTTACTCTCCTTTTCTGTTTCAGTGTGTGTATGTGTGTGTGTGTGTGTGTGTGTGTGTCAGGGGAGCTAGATACTGTGAAAGGCCATTACCACCGTGAGTCCATGTCACAAGGCCTGTGAAACCCAAGGGAACCCTACCACTGATACAAGAGTATACGGGATAACATAACACACACACACACACACACACACACACACACACACACACACACACACAGGCATTTAGAAATTTAGACACATAGTAGTGCATATGGCCACATGTGGACCACAAGATTGTAAAATTATAAATCACACATGCCAAAATGAACACACAACCACCAACTCCCCCCCCCACACACACATACGCATAGAAATAATTATACATAGATTTATATACACATGCAGGGGGGTTTAAATAGCCCCAAAACAGGCCTTTGAAACACCATCAGTGTGAAGCTGCCACACATTAGCACTTTACAGGTCACAGCGCCTAAAACAGATACGGTCATCCTTGGAGACAGACCATTTTTGGCACCGTATTAGAAGGAGAAAATCTCATCCAGAGTTTCTCTCAAACCCAATAAGAACCACTCTGAAATGAAATCATACTCTAGTATGAGGTTGCACAAAAGAAAATTCGGAATAAAACTGCAAGATCTTCCCCTTAGGACTTGAAAGGAGCTCCACTGCCTTTATTTTATTTTTTTTAAACAATGCTGCCAGCATTGCATTGTATAGCCCACTGCTAACAGGCTACACACCAGTCTCATGGTAGTTCGAGAAATTGTCAGAAATATTGAATCTATTGATTCGTGCACACAGACACGTTTTTATTCGTGACACTCAGCACATTTTTTTAAAACTAATGTATGTCAATTGGAAGCATGTTGTCTACCCTGGCCATAATCATTGCTCTATTTTTCTTCATAGCTTAGATATTGTCGATCATTTAGCAACAGATTAGATGCGACAAAGATTCCTCTTCGTCAGCTGTGCCAAAACAGAAGTAACCAACGACAACCTCAGCCTGTCAGTCAGACAATAGGGCATAGTGAAGACAGTGGTGCCTGCCTGTTAACCCGTATCGGCTTTCACCTCGCCGTTATATACGCTGCAACCGCTTCACCGGCATTGCCGTGACACTGCCGATGTACGTTGTTTCGCTCCGTCGGCACCACAGGTGTGTGTGTGTGTGTGTGTTTGTGTGTGTGTGTGTGTCGGCAGTCGGAGCTCCGCTCTGTCAAGATGCAAAGACGTCAGATATGCTCGCGCATATGCGCTCTCGGGTACCGAAATTTGGCACCATTTGATTTTAAAGTGAATGCGTCCTCAGTAGTAGCCTACCGACTTTATTTGTTCGGTACCCAACCCTAGTAATGAGTGGCACATAACGTGAAGTAACATGGCATTTTATTTTGTTTAAGTTTTAACTTGAGTCCAGTAAGTAGCCTACATTTCTCTTCCATTGCCCTACAAAAGAATCCACTTGTCCCAGACAAGCGGACAAGCCTTAATGTCGAGCCCTGTCACATATTTAAAGATTGTAAAAATTGATTATTTTCCAATTCATGGGACGTTTTCTATTTTTTTAATTTTTGTATGTGTTGTCTGCAGAGAAGGGAGACTGGCGTTGGTCACGGTTTGGAATGAAAGGAAAACTGGACAGAGTAACACGGATATCATTCATATACTTTTTTATTTATTTATTTTTTTAACGACGTATAAGGCGGCAGGCTGTTTTGCTTAGGCGGCCGCCTAAGCTGCAAAGTGCTGCGGGAAACCCTGGAGCATGTTGAACGATGTTGTAACCTTAACGCTACCCACCAAGCATTAGCATTAACGTAGCACATTGTAGTAATGTTAAACTGAATTGATCGATATTGAAATATCATATCAATAACTTAGGTCTTTGCTGTATTACTGTGTTGCAAAGTGGCATGTAATCAATGACAAAATTATGCTGTGTGGCAGAAAAAAAGCTGTATTACGATTACTGAGTATAATTGAATTATGACATTGTATGATTTTACGTGAACGTACCATCTGGTGTATCCCGTGTTTTGACGCAAGTTAAAATTACAGATTTCTCTAGGTTTGAACATTGTTGGAAACATTTGGGATAGTGTGAGGAGACAACTCAACAAAATATATAACATTTTAATGCAGAAACATTACATATTGTACCTTTAAGTTGTGAAAATATTGGTAACGTTCAACACTTGATATCTGCGAGGCAGCTACGACCATCCAGACTAATGGTGCCATTAGGTGGTATGGGAAGCTATAACTGTGTGTCATTGGCATAACAGTTAAACTTTATGCATGTAAATGGAGAATGAAATGGGGCTGAAATATTAACCCTATGGGACCCCCAAAATAATGTCTGCTATGGATGAATTGCCTATGGTGACTGAAAATGCCTTATCAGAAGGATGAGTTTTAAACCACTGAAAAACCCAGCTCACCACAATTATCAACAGTGACAGACCGGGGTTACATCCTCTTTTGAGTGCAAAAAGCTGCGTCACTCATCTGTCAGTTGCTGTGTATAGTAGAATAGACTTGTGCTGAGTGTTATTTTCTTGTAATACAAAAAAAATCCCACCCATTTGAATACTGAATTGAGACATTGAAAAATAAGACAAAAACTGAGAAATATAGTAGGAGGGGACTATGAGAGAAAAGAGGAGAGGAGCAAGATAAAGGGATGAAAGATGCTCAGAGAGAGACAGAGATAGAAGGAGAGATGTAGATGAAGCCAGAAGGTGGAGGAGGAGAAGAGAGGAGTTAAGTTGGCCATTAGCGATGCGGCATGTGGAGCCCACTCTTACATGCGTTCCACAAGGTTAACGATAAGAGCCCCTCAGCAGCTGAAATGCTCAAGTAGCTTTTATCGTATCATAATAATGAATCAAAGATAAAATAAAATAAATGAACTCCAAAAGGCGAGCAAGTAAAATAAAACGTATGTGCAGAGAGCCGGGTGACCAAGCAGCAACCCAAATAGAAAAGAGAGAGACAAACTGTAGGAAGACAGAAGAAAAAAAAAAGAAAGAAAAATCTTGCTCTCTTTCCACTAATATCTTCTTATGTCATCTGGTTGAAAAATATTTGCCTGCGAGTCAGGGCTCCCCCTGTTAGAAAAAGGCTTCTTCACGGCTCTCTGCTACATTAAATATCTGGCCTCTGCATCCCATTTACTGCTGCTGGCTATTGGGGGGACACAGAGAGAGAAATGGGGAAGTATGTTAGTTTGACAGAGCAAAAAAAATGGAGTAAAAATAAAAAGAAGAAAAAAAATCAAAGAAAGAGGGATGTATGAGAGAAAAAGAAACAGAAGATAAAAATAGAGAAGAGGCTAATTATTTACGTAAAACACAACAGTTAAAGAATCAAAAGAGAGAAAGAGAGTGATAACGTCTGAAAAGCCTCTGTTGTTTTGCTTATGCTGTAAAATCCCTTCTTTTTAATGTTGTACACAGTATGTCTTACATCAGTGTTTGTGTGTGTGTGTGTGTGTGTGTGTGTGTGTGTGCGTGCGTGCGTGCGTGCGTGCGTGCGTGCGTGCGTGCGTGCGTGTGTGTGTGTGTGTGTGTGTGTGTGTGTGTGTGTGTGTGTGTGTGTGTGTGTATATGTGTTTAGTGCCCTTGGCAAGAGCAGGAGATCTGGCCATTCAGAATGGACAGTAGTTAGCCACCCACCGGAGCAAGCTGTTACTTCCTTTCCATTCCTCCCGGTGTTCCCCTCCCTCTCACTCTTTCCATTCATTCTTTGCGGTTCTCTTTCATTTTACTTTACATGAAAAGATGGTAGTCAAAAGAACAAAAAATGGCGTGACAGTAGCCTAGAGTTCACCTTTAAATCCATGTTTACTGCTCTTGACTGCTGGATAAATGATCATTTAGCAAATAAATGAGAAACATCTCCCCTCTCCCTTGACAACTGCAGCTCGAATAAAGTTGAACTTGAACACTGTTTCAAAAATGACACAAAAATTGTATATGGTGCATTTTTTGGCCACAGTGGTAAGGTCACTCTGGTTAGAGCACAGTGTTTGATTTCTCTCCTGTTTGTATGGACAGTCACAATTGCTATCAATCATACTTGATGTTTTTGTCCTCGGAGTGAATTATTATGTTGCGGATCCACATGGCCGTGCGACACATCTGTCGCGCTGCGCTCCACTTTATTCCTGGGAAGGCAAATGCTGCGCGTCCAAAAAGCTGGCCGATGCCCATCTTTATGCAAATTAAGCCGTTGAACGCGACTATCCAATAGAAGTAGACGGAAATCTTTCTAACTGACCTTTGTCATCTGATGTGATAGGATGTTGAATTCCTACTGACCCAATTGTTTTGTTACTTAGTGACGACTCTAAATTACACCTGCTTGGGAGACAAAAGAAAGTTTGGCTAGCCGGCTCAACCGTGACCAAGAAAATGATAGCTCAATGCTGGCTCCCCCCCCACTCGCCTTGTATAAAACAGTGGTTGGTGTATTTTCTAGACGTAGTTATGCTTGAGCTCTCTACAGCAAGGATTAACAAAGCCAAATCATCGACTATAGATGGATGGAAAGGTGCAGCAGCCCAAGTATCAATCCTAATGACCTCAGCATCACAGGAAGTAGAGGAGGATGACTAGGCAAGATGTGATTTCTGTTTTTTTTATTTGTTTGTTTTTCCCTTCTTTTCCTTGAGACTGTGGAGGGTGGGGGGTGGGAGAGGGTGGTTGTTCTGGTTCAAGTGTGATTGTCTGTTCTATTGTTCTTTAAAATGAAAAAAAAAATTGATCATAAAAACAAAACTGATCTTTGTCGATCTGAAATGAAGACATATTCAGCAACTTCATTGGCCTATTTCTCTCTCTTAAAATGTTTTCAGAAACACATTTCGGTGAACTATTTTCGTAAAATACGAGATCATATTCTCAACGAGCCGCCATGATGGTTGTTTTGAAATTCGGGAGTAGCCAGACCCACGTTACACGTTCGTCCAAATTCGCTGCCGGTCAAGGGCGTGGTAACCTGACTCCGCCAGATGGATTGCTTCGCATTTGCTCGGCATATCCATCTGGGAACTTTCCGTTGGAGAACTTTTGGGAAGGGGCGGAAATACTGGTTAGCTGATTGGATGAACCATCTATCACCTATGTTGGTGATAGACGGGCCAAATCAACCAATCAGATCCACGAAGTGTATGAAAATACAACCACAAGCCCGCCCCTGCTGCTGCAGGCAAAGCATAGCTCGTTAGCTCAGCATGCAAACATTTCGGTAAAGGAGATTTGCCGTTTGTGTAACGAGAATTTAGGAATAAAAGGCACCATTTCAGGTTCCCAGACCATATTCCAAAAGAAGGATCCAAGAGAAAAAAAGCATTAGCGAGCGGCTACCGCTGTCTGAAAATACTGGTTAGCTGATTGGATAAACCATCTGTCTATCACCACCTAACCCACCTCAAAACCAACACTGATTGGCCCGGTCGTTTGGCTAACAGCTCCAAATTTTCTCTGCCTCAAGATGCCAGACTGATCTGCGAGTGGAAAACTGGAGCTCGCGAGATCAGGACGGTCTCACGAGGCTAAGGGCGTGGAGCATCAACCGTGGATGTATGACGTCGCGACACCAGGCTTCAGTCGTGTCGTAAAAATGGATCTGTGCGGTTACTCTGACCACTCTGGTTGGTGGGGGTGTGTTGCTTTCCAGTAGGTACCGGTGAGATGTGAAAAATGATCCAAGAAGTCCAGTTTGAATAACATATACACAGTAAGAGTTCGAAGGCTTAACAGACAGCGATCATCAGGTAAAGAGTAGAAGAAATATGACATTAGAGTTACAAAGTAATCTAGGCATGCTCACAAGTATTTGATTGGCCAACGCGACGCCATTGCTGGATGATTCTGTAAAAGTAGAGCTTCAATTTTCTTTGCCGGAGCCCTCTGCGTTGGCAACCCTGCTCCACTGCCGGCCTGTCCTCATTTAAATTAATGGGGTGGTGTTTTTTCATGATTGTTGTCTGTCTGTATGAGGTGTAAACATAATCTTGCCAAGTACAGCACTGCTGGAAACTAGCATGCATACTCTGTGAACTATCTCATAAATTATGTGCTTATTGTTTGGTACCTCTAAAGAAAATGTGTGTATAAATCAGAGACAAAAGACAGGTGTCAAAACTGGAAGCCTGGTTTTAATTGATATTGCTCTACTGTAATAATCCTGAAAGGCATAGTCTGGAGTAACACATGTAATGTTTCAACCCATAGTAGATTAAGTTACAGAATCATAGGTCTCTCTTTTTGCATTGAACAATATATACAATGTGAAATAAATACATTTACACAAATGGACATTATTGTTGGAGCACACTTGTATGATACACGTCACAAAAATATACAGGTTATTGTTTTTTTTGTTTTTTTTCTTTCTTTTATTTACTGATGTGAAGCACATCTAAAATCTACGGACATGTTTTTAATAACACTAGAGGGTCTTCTCTCGTACACAACTCTTCTCCACCATGCCAGGGTTTTTTAATCTTTAAATATCCTTTGTATCCAAACGTGTCATTGTTCTCTCTCTCCCTTAAATATTTTCTTCACATTTGCAAAATCACACTGCAGGGTTAGCTGCAGCACAAGTGGCAGTTACATTTGGGGATTAAATACAACTAAATGACTAAACACTGTGGAGCTGTAGATAGACACAGTTTGGCCTTAGCAGATTTCAGGGGTAGCCATGGTGGATGGACAATCCTGCTTTGTCCCTAAATAACTCATCCTTCTGTTCCAGCTAAACTATTGTTACAGCTAATGGATCTAAGTTCCAGATGAGGGCGAAAACATGGTGCCCAAAGTGCAACCAGGTCAAACTCTTTCTATCAATGGCTCTGCGAAAACCCAGACAGTCCTTTATCCAACGCTCCTCATAGAAAATACCAGTTTGGTTTGTTGTCATTTACATGGTTTCAACAATAACTGATAGCTACAACAGCACTTATATGTATAACACAAAACACAAAAAAGTGCAACTCTTGTCTCGTCATTGCACAGTCATCAAAAATATTGCTTTTTAACAAAACAAAAAATGTTGTATGAAAACACTTTAATATTGTACATCTAAATAATATCTTGGCTATTAGCAGCGAGTTATACCAAAACCTTTTGAAAGAATCACACAATCTCCCTCCTGATATTAGCTGGTAGATGTATTCTTTTTTACGAGCAAAACAAAGTGGCATACAGTGAACCATTTCCTGTCATGACCATCATTTTCAAATAATTTCCTCGATTAATGAATTGATATGTAAGTTAATTTAGAAACATCTAAAACTACATATCAGTATTTGTTAATGTATAAACTGAACTTGATTCATTTCAAAACATGTAACATTTATTTAGCTTTTAACCAATTCCAGCTCAGCATGAATCACCTCAGGGAGATGTGTGACATCTTTCATCGTGTTGAACTGTTTAGGATCGGTTTGACAACTGACAACTAAATAAAAATAGGAACAGAAGAGAAACAAAGATAAGAAAAGAGCACCTTTCTTCCATAACATTTGTACATTAATGTACAGTGGTCGAAAAGAAATACCATCTTTCTGACAACGAGAAGGTTTTTTAAGTTACAATCAAAACAGGAAATTCAACTCTGTCATTAGGGATTTTGCCTACAAATATATGTTATGCACCTGTGAAATAATTTGTATGTATATTTCCTCTCTAAAATCATTATATGTTCATGTTTAAGACCTTTGATGAGTCCTATAATCTTTGAATTGATGCCATTTGTAGCGCAGAATCTATACATGTGTATAAAGAGGTACAATGAGTATAGTAACATGTTCATTAAAGGAGACTTTGAGTTTAAATCTTGACTTTGTGGTTCTTAATTCTGGGGCCAAAGCAGAAACGTGTCCCACAATGTAATGAGTGCATGGTGAAGAGAAACAGCAAGTGCAAACTAAACGTGTCAAGCTTTTTCTTTAACATTTCCCATCAACCCACAAAAGAACGTTTGTCCTGACTTTCATACGTCCGATCACTTTTTCCTCTTGGTTGTAAAACAAGATAGAATGAGCTAAAAACAGGACACAACAATTTTCTCTTTTTGACAGCTGAAACAGTAAAGATGATTGAGCCGAGCTGCATGGAAGGCAGTTATGTACAGCGAGTTTATCAAAAAAGAGTCACCTACAGTTCTGAATTACTCAAATGTCCTTTTCATTTCATCGTTATTTAAACCTAAAGATATACAGTATATTGTTTATTCTACAGGAAAGTTACACAAATGATCCCTTTTTAAATACTTGTATGGTGTTTCTTCATTTAGATACTAAATATTTCATTATTTATGTATAGTTTGGTAAAGATGAATACTGTAATTTGATCTTGGTGTTTTAGTTATGTTTCTAGAAGAAGAGCCTTATATCCGGTTCGGTTCATTGAGAGAGAATCCGGTGCCCAGACCCCCAGCGGACTGATCCGACAGACAGACAACATGGCCTCTACTCTACTCTGTGTTGTCTAAAGAAGAAGCACACGGCACAAGAACGGGAATCACCACAAGAAAAACTACACAGCAACGCCTTAGAGGACTCAACAGAGGAGGAAAGGGTCAAACAGAAAGACTTTAAAAACTTAAAAGAAACAGATATAACTAAATAAACAGGGTTTTTTCTTGATAGAAAAAACAGAGAACATGAAACACACATCGAGGCTGAACTACATTTTTTTTCTTTTTTTTTCCTCTCGATTTTGTTTCCAATAAAATGTCTTATGTTAGAATTATAATCTGTATAATTTACAATATACAATGTTTAAGAAGGCTGAGAAAATACCCCTTACTAATTATACTGATGTTTGATACAGAGCGTGTGATGTTAGAGATCAACTACACTTAAACTGCAGCACTCCTCAGCTGTGACAAGTTGCCATTTTATATTAGATTACACCGTCATCTACATAACACATTTTGGCATTCTTATTCGGCTAGAAATGACACAATGATATAAAAAAATCCTTTGTCTGTCTTTACCTGTTAAAGCTGTGATCAGTCAGCCATACAATCTCACTACAACGTTGAAATCACTGTTTCTTCACTTGACTGTAAAATGTCAGACAGCTTCTTGTAAGCTCAGCTTTCCATTTATTGCCGTTTTATACTCCACTTAAATCAAATAAACAAGCAACTTTTGACATTGACTTTAAAAAAAAAAATGCCTGGAAATCACTATAAAAATGACCACTTTAAGTCTTTGTGGTTACAGGTTTCATTAATTATGGTAATTAAATTCACATTTTTTCAAAAATAAACTTTGATGATCCACTTGAAAAACCGATTACGTTGTAGACTGAGTACAACACAAACTAGTAGACAAGATAAGAAACAAAATCAGCAAAAACCACCTGTAATGGATTCCACCATACAAATCAAAACTCTGAAGACTAGCTATTATTCACTTCATCATTTTAGACTGTATTTGGTAGGACTGTTGGTTTTCACCATTACAACACATAAACATGTCCTTTACAATTTTAAAAAGTGTGGTAACAACATGAAGTGGAATAGTGAGCTAACATGAAACTGTCGCTGTGTGTTTTTTATTTAAACTTTCGGATGATGTTTTGATTTTGCTAGCACCGTTCCCCTCAGCACAGATCCAGATTTAGGTTATTCTGATGGTCCCCACACTCGACCACATGGCTGAAGAAACATACCTTAAGGACAAAAACTGTGTATGACTGAACAGCTGATTTTAAACAAAGGACTTGGTCTAGTTTTAATCAGATTAAAAGTGACAGCAAAAAGAGCCTGGTCACAAGAATGGTGCAAACATCAGAACTATGATATCATTGCAAACTGGAGTTTTCATCTTTTAGCTGCTTCTGTGACTTCTTCGGCCCTCATGACAACCATTCTTCACACAGCTTGTGTGTGACAGCAGCATTAACATCTTATCCTCACATTTCTGGTCCATATTTGTTCCTGTTTAACTTTCGCTTATCTAATAGCTTATGGCAAGTTACACAGAGAGAAAGAGAAGCTACAAACTCTCCTCAAATCCCCATCCTCTTTCCCAAAATTAAGACTGGCACGTTATGTTAATATTGCAGACTTAGTCCATATGCACAAACCCCTCCTTTAAAATCCACTATTGCTCAGAGTTTTCTAAGATAAACGCTGATTTGTTAATACATTACTTGTTATATTTATATATATATGATAATTGCTGATAGTGGTCAAGCTGATAGAAAAAAGCAAAGACATATTGATTGATTCAATTTTAAGAAGACAATATTAATAACAAAAACAAAGCCGTGTTATATGTCATATACAGGATGACAGTTATTTACAACCCTAATACTGGTATCATTGCTAAGATTATTTCCAAGATAGAAATAAAGAAAAAAAATAAGGAGTTTGAAAGCAACAATAATTGTTCTTCACTCAGTTTTGTTAGCACACCTTTCCTTCTGGTTTATATTGCGTTGAGTGACTGAAGCGCCCCCATCACTCCCTGAATGAATCACAAAAATATCTCTGCTGACGCAAGAGATGAGCTAGAAGTTGTGAATGCGACGGAGCAAGGAGGGTGGTACTGAAGTGACACTTTGCAGTTTTTTGGAGTTTGGGTAATGAGCACGGGCTGGACTATTCTTAATGGCACGCTGACGGACTGAAATCTCTACTGACTTGTGTGTGTGAGAGCTAGAAACCTGGGCCACTGAGCGGCTGAAAAGGTTTCAAACAGACGTCCAAACGCAAGAGGAGTGTTTGACAGAATAAATACAGAGTGGACTGAGCCTACATCTACCAGTTGGACAAGCAGGAATTCATCCTTGACAGTATAGGTCAAGTCTTATTTCGTTTAAGTAATATTTTGACTTATAAACTCTGTCAGTCAATCACACCTCAAGTGGTTTGAATATTTGGAAACATTCATTTCAGCCACGTCAAGTGTTCAAACACTAATTCTATGGTTATACTGACAGGTTTGGGAGGCCAGGGTCACTGGTCCTCGACAAATACAACAAATAAAAAGCAAAGTTTCAGCTGAAGTAGGGGAGTCATGGGAAACCAGGAACTGAATTTAGGGAGAACCAGAAAGTGTTTACAGCAATAGTTTCCAGTCCTGGTCCTGGCCCTGCTGGTTTTCATAATAACCAAAAAGATTTTTAAATAACTGGTGGAACAGAAAACCAGCAGCACTCTTGAGGGCCAGCATTGGAAGCCACCGGTAGATCAATCCAGAAACACTTTGGGGTTATGTCAGTTTACTGGCATCCTCTGAATGGATGAGCTCCATTCTTTGGCAGGGCAAATCTCCTCTTCTTTTCTTTCTGTCCATCTGATCCATCAAAATTTCATTGTACATGTAATTTGACAACAAACGTCATTAATACTTCTTTAGTGTTCTTTTTTTTTTCCTCCACTCGTTTTCTTCTTGAACACTTAAAAAACTCTGTCGGGGGAAATAGGGAGGGAAAAGGAGACACGAGTGTCTTACAGTCTCTCAGAACTAAAATGAAGAGTTTTCAGTTTCTTTTAAATGTGTCCTCATTTAAGCGTTTTGTCTTTAATAACATCTTAATTGTTATTAAATGCATAAGAGTTTTGCCATCTTCAATGTTCGGAGCCACTGTGGTAACTGTTGAGTGATTGTTAATAGTTTTTAAAGGAAATATCTTCTTCCCTTGGTAATATGCGGGTCATGCCAGTCTGTCAGCATCTTCCCCAAAAACAACAGGTCATGTGAGCGCCCTTTTGTCATAGACGGTGGAGGGTTAGGGGTTCAGGTAAGAGGTTTACTGTAGGTTTATTCATAGGGGTGTGTGTCAGCAGACGTACTTCAGGGACATATTTCTGTGTGTGTGTGTGTGTGTGTGTGTGTGTGTGTGTGTGTGTGTGAGTGCATGTGTGTCTGTGAGAGTGTGTGCGCGTAAAAGAGCAAGAGGTCATTCAAAGTGAGATTCAGACTGGCATCTAGCTGTCCGTCCATCTTTTCTCCGTCCTCAGACCTTGGCTTCCAGCAGCTCCAGGAAGAGTTTGTGCATGGGGACTTTTCCGTCCTGCTTGATGCTGTAGAAGTGTTGCACAGCCTTGGTGGAGGTCTGGCGGAGCAGGGGGAGGGTCATGAGCAGCTTGCCTGCCCGGCGGGGATCCTCCTGGTGCTGGGCAGCCTCATAGTCCTGCAGGGCCTCGTGGAGCACATCCTGGAGCTTCTGCACTGCGTCCACGTCTTCAATGTGCATGGAGTCTGGAGAAAGAAGGAAGAGAGATTCACGACTAAAATTCAAATGTGAACAAAAAGCTGTTTGATTTGGCATTTGTAGTATTTCCTTTGAGATGAATAAAGTATCTAAATATATATTGCCCAGAGATGTTGTTTGATAGGCTAAGGGAAATTACATATTGTTAATGTATATGCTTCACATAATTTTTATATGAAACATATCAATAAAAGGAAAATAGGGGGTTATGGTTAGATTTATTTGTTATTGTTAAGAGTATGATGCAATTGGACAAGGCATTTAAAATAAGCATCAGCATGCAGTGAACTCTTGTGCTGACTGAATGCTTATGTTCTGAATTTTCCAGAAATAAAGGCAGACATGTTTTGCAGTGCAGAAAGCTACCAGATAACTCTTTCAGATGATGTTTACAAGAGTATGCATCTCTGTCAGTACCTGTGTCCCCTCTGTCTGCTGTTTCATTGCTCAATGGTGCAAAGGAGAGAGGTGCTAAAGATTCAATCCAAACAGGCACAATGCAGGGATGCTACTGAAAGCCACAAACTCAGGGTTCTTGACGGTGTAGTGAAATGTGATTTTGACGTACATCAAAAAAGTGCAAAATACTTCTCTACATTTGCATTTGAATAGAAACCAATGTCAGTGTTTACACTGCAGACCAATTAAATCTTTTAAAGTATAATCATGAATATAGTACTTTACAATTAAACAAGCTTTCAAAAATGTCAGTACACTTTTTTAACATTGCTCTGTAATGTAGATTTTATAACCTACAATTTCTAGTTGAAACTAAATCCAGAAAAGGGCTTTAAAATCAGGGGCTGCTCCTTTCTCTGTCTTTAAAGTGTGGATCTGTGGGTGTGATGAATGGACACACAAAGAGACGAGTGGGCGGAGAAAAAAGAGATAGACTTGTAGAATGATGGAGAGATGCAGGAACACCTGAGAGTCTGTGCGTGTGTGTGTGTGTGGGTGTGCGTGCGTGTGTGTGTGCATAAGCATTTGGCTGCACACATCTGTAATCTCTCTTTGAGCTGGCATGTAAGGTGCGTTTCAGCATATGTGGCAGTAGAGGCTGAGAATGTCCCTCAATAATAATGCTCCATATTGCCCCTTAGGGAGGCAAAGTCTTAATGTGAGCTGGCCTTTAGCTCCCAACCTCCGATCAATGTCTCCAATCAATGACTACATGCATGTTAAATAATAATCACAAGGCAACTATTGATAGGCCACCACACCCCAACACACACACACACACACACACACACACACACACACAATCTGAAGAGGGAATGAGACCTATAAGTGCACATAGACACCTTAAAACAATGATATGGTACTTCTCACACACATGCACACGCACGCACGCACGCACGCACGCACGCACGCACACACACACACACACACACACACACACTACAAACCCCGGCAAAGAAAGTATAAACTTACACAAATGTGCATTTAATGGTAAGTGAAACATAAAATTATACTGTGCAGATAAAATGTGTGAACGCACCCACCCACACACACACACACACACACACACACACACACACACACACACACACACACACACACACACACACACACACACACACACACACACACACACACACACACCCACACCCACACACACACACACAAACACACAGAAGTGTACGCTTAGACATACACATAAACAATCAAAGACAAAGTGTTGGATCTATAGTGTAATGCGTGTATCAGTATGCAGGACCAGACCAGACCAGTGGGTTGGATTCTATAGGAATCAATAGAAAATTCAGCTTTTATCTGTTCACATATTTTCTACTTTTTTCTTAGTTTACGTAAATGAGAGTGGGTAGTCCACTCGTCTGGATTTGTTAGCATACTTTGCTGCTTGATGATATTTTGCACAGTGGAAAGCAGTATGGGGGAGGGAAAAATTATATTCATTAAGGATAATGAGGTGGATTATAATTTATTTTTTTGTTTATACAAAAAGAACATAAAATATAATTTACACACAATACAAACTACAAATCTCTGTTTTGTCAGTATGACTCACCTTTACTTTTGCTTTGAACTTTCTTTTTTTTGTTTTCGATGCAAACACTTTCAGGCCAAATGTTTAGCTGCCCCTGAGGCAGTGTCTCTTGTTAAAGGAGAAGATAATACTGTATATAAACTGTGCAGAGTTTATACTGCACAGTTAAAAACACACTGATAATAAACACATGCTTAATGTACACATTTAATGAGTATTACTGTTGGTTGCTATTAAAAAACCACCTTGTCCAATCACCTTGTCCTCGTTAATCTTGGATTTGTAATAAGTGGTTACCTAAAGTACACCCTATTATGACCATAAGTTAAAATGAAGTTTAATGAGTTTCACATTGTTTTTGATTAATACTGTTTTTTTAGTATTTAAGCTGGTAGATATGGCTGCTGCCTGTGCTATGACCCGCAGTACACTCACAAGTAAAACAGCAGACGTTAATGAGCACAAGCACATGAGGCTGTTAAAACACACATGTTAACATGGAACCCACAATGCACACACACACATAAATGAATGCACAGACACACACACACACACACACACACACACACACACACACACACACACACACACACAAACACACACGTGCCTTTTGTTTCCAATGGCTAGTTTAGCTGTCTCTACATGTGGGGCACGTTTGCTAACATTTCTTAAGGCTTGGCTTCATTAATGCAGACGATTAGCATCCTGTGAATTAATTAGTGTCAGTGCCCTTCAAAATGCTAATGCTAGCATTCTGTTGTCTCTAAGAGCAGTTAGAGTCTAGGCAATGATGCAAAGTTCTTATTTGGGCGTCAGCTGTTTCGATATCAATCAGTTAAAAGAATGACTATTTCAAATGTGAGTTTTCTCAACAGTGAGGTAAGCCTTTAATGGATAATTACTCTCCTGATTTATCTGGATATTTTTTTTAGTTGCATGTGCCAAACTGGCAAAGGGATTTAAGGTCCAGAATGAGTTAACAACATGCAATTTGCAACTGCAGAATAAAATAAATACTCCAGTTTGACATTTCCTCAATTAGTCATCTTACTTTCCAGCTCTTCATCTGCCTTCAGCTGTACAGTAACACTACTATTTATTTGTGTAGTAATAATACTGATATTGGGATATTCCTGGCAACCATTTTGAGCCTCCAGCTTGTCAAATGTGAAGTTTTGCTGCTTTTATCTTTTTTATTTATTTATTTTTTGCTCAATAAGTTGCAAATAATATTTGCTTTTGGGTTGTTGATCGGATAAAACTTGAAATTTGAAGATGTCCTGTGGGGAAATGTTATGGACCAAAATATTAACTGATTAATCAAGAAATGAATTGCCAGATTATTCTTCTGATTCAGTGACAGCAATAATTGAGTAGCATGAGCTTCGTAATGTTGTTTTGAATTGCAATAGATTGTACAGGTGTACCTAATACATCTGTGTACATTACCTTTAACGTTTAAACCACTCTTTAACTCTCTACGAGACCTGTTAACCAATCTAGGCCATTGGAAATCTCAGAGGCAACAAGGACTATGTAAGCCAAATAAGGCATCATAACCATAATCATGATAATCAACACCGTTGTTCAGCTGGCAGAACAAGCCAGCTTTCCCAACTTTCAGTCAGCAACATTTATAGGCCAACACACAGACACACACACACACACACACAGACACACACACACACGAATAGGCCAAGCCGAGAGATTGATTGTCACATAGCCCACAGGAAAACAACATGTCAATATTTTCTACATGTGCATGACAGGGTGTGCTGTATGTGTGTGAGCAAAAGTTTTTCAATGGCTCAAATTTAAGTACACACCAATGTTATAGTATGCGTTTATGTATGAGTCAGAGAGATGACATATTTGAATATTTGAGAAGAACGTGAGTGTGTTTGTGTGTGAATGTGTCGGTGTATGTGCATGTGTTGATGGTGGCAGAATCAGAACAAAAGGGCCCTCACTCCTTATTCAAAGCTCTCCCATTGCATTCTCCCATTTAAACACATTGTATTGACAGCTCCCCCCTTGTAATTAAAGAGTACTGAAGAGCTGGCTGGCTTCCAAGACAAAGTTCAAAATACGGGTCATGGGAGGAAGAAGGCGTGTGTGTGTGTGTGTGAGAGAGAGGTTGTGTGTGTGTGTGTGTGTGTGCGTGTGTCAGTCAGCTGTCGATGCAGCTGGACACATCAGAGAGGGGGCTTTATCGACAGACTTTGGGTTCTAATGATTTTAGCTTATTTAACAGGCATCTGAAGAGACGACTATGCTAATTGTAAAAGGGATCGCCACTTTGTTTGAGGGTGGGAAGAGGGCTTCAGGTTGAAGACGTGTGTGTGTTTGTACTTTTGCGTGTGTATGCATGCTTAAAATAATCATCGGCTTGTGTGACTATTAAGAGTTAGACAAATGTGTGTGGCTTTAACAGTGAAAGTGGGAAGTGTATGTGTGTTTAAATGCAGAGTAATGAAATCAGTCCTTTGATGGTTCAGTTTAAATGAGTCCCATGGGACTGTAGATTCCTAGGATTAACTCTTTTTTTCACCAGTCCCGTGCTCACAAACTTAAACACACAGACACACAAAGATAAAAACGTGAAAAATTTCAAACCTGAGTTAGCCAAAGCGATGGCCTTGAGAGCGACAAATTCCTCCTTCTCTAGCTTCATAGTCTTGTATTTCTTGACCAGCTGAAGGATGGCATTGTTCAGGTCCAGAAGTCCAGCAAGCTTCGACTGGTCCTCGTCCATTATGTAGTCCTCGGCATACACCAACTAAAGAGAGACACAGAGATAGAGAGGTTGCAAATAACCATGCATATTTATATATTTAATCAGAGCAAGAGGCAAACATAAAGCGAAAGAGGCTAACCTTGTCTTCAAAGGACAGTGAGCGGTACACCACACGTAGGATCAAGATCTCCATCCATGCACTCTGCAGTAGACTCATCTGGTCTGCCAAAGACAGCGTAGAGAAACCTGGGACGGAGAAGAAAAGCAAGATAGAGGATTGTTAATTTTTTTTGCCTCAAAACAGTTAGCAAAAAATTAAGCACTGTGTTTTTACTATTGTAAAAACAGTTTCTAATAAACAGCTATGCTGTTAAAGTTAAGGAGGAGCCAAGGGAATGAAAAGGAGAGTAAAGCTTTTTTTAAAGCTAGTGAGAGGGTCAAGATCGGCTCTCCTCCCTTCCCTCCCTGCCCACCCTCCCTCCGTCCAGTTGTCCAGAGTCCTCCTCCTCCTCTCTCCCCTATGCCCAGGGCTGTTCTCTGGGGAAAGGCAGGCCTTATCTCCCCCTGACACAGCCTCCATGGATCAATGCTGGCCATCGCTGCTGCAACGCTCAAAGACACACACTAATTGCTGCTGTGGCCTCAAAACTCCTGCTTTCTCCGGTGTCAATCCATGTCTTTTTATTTGCCTACGTCTATATCTGTCTGTCTCTCCAATCACAATCCATGCCTTTTTATCTGTTAGTGTCTATCTACGACTGACCATCTGTGTGTCTGATTCTGGCTTCACCTTCTTTCCATCCATCTTGATACATCTCTGTCTGCATCTCCTGTCTGTTAGGGTCTCTCTCTGTTTTAAATTTTTTGCTTGCTGAATTTTGTCTGCACTTTCACTTTCTGTACTGAATGTTTGCTTTTTCTTTGTCATTTTGTGTGTAAAATCTTCGCTTCCTCATTTAATACCTTTTGATTACATTCCTACTTAAGTGCACCAGACTTGTGCTTGTTGTCTCTCTTTCTGTCTATCTATCTCTTTAATGGAACACCTGCCCACTCACACCTTTCCTCACAGCTGTCCTCTCCTCACACACCTGTCCATTCACACCTGCCTGTCTGCCTACGTGTGTGTGTGTGTGTGTGTGTGTGTGTGTGTGTGTGCAAGCCTTCATAGGAAAGGCAAAGACAGTGGTCCATGTGAGCACACCTGTCAGACCTCACTGCAGCCCTCCAGTGTGTGTGTGTGTGTGTGTGTGTGCGTGCTGTGTGTATGAGAAAAGCATCCTGCCAGGAGAAGCAGGCAGATGAGAAGGAAGATATTTCTTCAACATCTGCTGCCATGAGCCTCCTCTTGAGATGGTAGGTGTTTCAGAGTGTGTGTTGGTGTGTGTTTGTGTGCATGTGCATTAGGGGCTCTTATCTCACAGTGTGTTGATGGGTAATGGCAGGCGTCTCATTAGGTCCAGGTTGCAGGCTATTGTTGTATGTAATGTGCTCTAATTCATTCTATCTCAACTCAACTGTTAACATCTCCAACACACACACACACACACACACACACACACACACAGCACACACACACACACACACGTGCAACACATATATTCAGTAGTTAGACACTGCTGCGCACACATACAGTATCAGATATACATAGACATAAATGCATAGAAACACTGGAATGAATCCAAATGTGTATGATTGATACACACACACACACACACACACACACACACACACACACACACGGCACAGTGAAGGGAGCAGTTCTGTTGCCAACTGGCAGTGTCTTCTTCTACTTAATGAAACCATCAGAAGGGATTAGAGGTGAATTTCTTAAGGGGTTCTTCATGCACACATCCACACGTAAACACACATCTCATTTCAAGAGGCAGATGTCTTTAGGGGGTACCGAGGACTTCACCACTCATCGTGGTCAGCGGAAATAAGCATGGGCACTGCTAAAATTAACACACACACACACACACACACACACACACACACACACACACACACACACACACACACACACACACACTTATTGAATCTGTTTAAACCCCAGGGTCAAGTGAAGAGAAAAAGATATGAGTGAGTGGTTAATATCATTTAATGCTGTCACTGATTGTGTGTTCTAACGTGTGTGTGTGTTAATGTGGGTTTTCAGTGCTCTGGCATTAGGACCAGCATGCAGGGTTCAATCAATTGGCACACATCCCTTTGGTGGAATATGATTTGGGGCCAGTGGGGGCACACATTGCTCAAAAAGTGGGCACACACACACACACACACACACACACACACACACACACACACACACCTCATACATCAACAAACATCTCCCCAATTACACATAAAAATGCACTCATATGTGCACAAACACACACAAAGAAACAAATAATTAAAACCCATGTGATTAATTTATTGAGCTGAAAGTGCAGCTTTTCTCATCAATGATTTTTATCAGGATGTGGTTTGTGCGTGTGTGTAGGTTAATGTGTGGTATGTGAATGCATATTGTGAATATGTGTATGCTCATAGTATGTGTGTAATAAAAATACAATATATACATAATTGTACTGGAGGTGCGCTGGCTTGTTTGTCAGCATGTTTGTATGCATACATTCCCATACACGTTTCTGTGAGGCTCTGCATGTGCGTCTCTATCTGTGTGTATTTCCGTGTGTTTGTGTGTGTGTATGTACGTGGGCCTTCCCGACCACCCTCCCCTCCCCTCTCCACCAGCCTGTCTGCGCTGTTCAGCCATCCAATGCCTCTTATCTGTCTGATTAATAGGCGGCCAGCTTCAGGACAAATTAATTAACAGATAACGCCATCTCTCCCTTCTTCCCTTCCTCCCCTCCTTCTCATGAAGCGATCGATACAGCAGAAGAAAAGAAACATCAATGGGAATTTAGTGCTGATGATGGAGAGAGAGAGGTATTGATGAAGAGAGAGAGAGAGAGAGAGCACGAGAAAGAGTGAGATGGAGGAGAGAAGAAAGTAAAAGGGGGAGAGGTGTTAGAAGGAGAGATGGTGGTGGTGGGAGGGGTGGAGACCTTTCTTTCATACCTGTGATTTCACTTGACAAAAGAAGGTTCCCTATTTGGCTCTAATTACATTTCCTTTCTGTCCATTGATAAGGGATCTCATACTATGTGTGGGAGTATGTTTGTGTATGTGTGGATGTTGTACAGCCTGTGATTACTGTGCTGACGGTGGGCTGAGCTGAATGTACAGTAATGTACAATGGAAACAAAGTAAATATAAATTATTAATATAAACTTTAAAGAAGAGAAGATTGCTACGCAACCTGCAAGTAAAGCCATGTGTTCCCTGTACAGCATTATTACTGGATATATGCTTTTGTCTTTGGTATAAGCTCTACATATTCTGTGCCGTGTAAAAATGGAACACTTCCTTACTGAGCATATCCTGCAACACCATTTAGTAGTATATTCAGTAAACTTCATTTTGAGGAGACAGGGTTAGATATTAATTTTGTTTTTACTAAACACAAGTTTGTACATAATAATCTGGATTAGGTAAGGGGTGCATTAGGTCAAGTTAATGACTGCATTTGGTTGGATAACGATGTGTGTGTGGCTGTTAAAATATTAGGACACTCTCTTGTATCTATGAAGGTACAGAGGGAGGAAGTGTGTGGTGTGTGTAGGGATGTGTGTGTGCCATACATTGGTCTGACAGAAAGAGGCTGCAGTGCAGTCATGCAGACTTAACCTCTACTGCTTGCTCTTGCGCTCTCTTTCTTTTTTCTCTTCCCTTTGCTCTATCAGACACACACATAAAAACAAACACACACACAAACACTCGTTGATTCCCCAGCCACCCTGCGGCCTGTTTGTCTGCCAAATGAGTCCTGACTGGACGTTTACACCCGAGACCGCACAACAGTCTGGTGCGCGTGCACACGCACACACATACACACACTTGTGCGCACCCGCCCGCGCGTGCGCACACACACACACACACACACACACACACACACACACACACACACAGGATAGCCCTCTATCACGCCCCAGTTGCTACAAAGACACAGACCAACACACACATATCCAGGAGGCCTATATTTGTTTTCTTGTGGTTACGGGGCAAATAGGAACCAGTGAGAACCGATTGTGAAGCTTATGAGTACCTGCGCACTTGTGTGTGTACAGTTAGTGGCATTTGTGAAGCTACTTTTATGTGCATGTGGATCTGTGTGTGTTTGTACGATAAAGGCTATTCTGTTTGTGTGTGTGTGTGTTTGTGTGTGTGTGTGTGTGTGTGTGTGTGTTTGTGTGTGTGTGTGTGTATTAATGTGACAGGTGTGAAAATTGGCTGCAATGCTGATATGGTCCCAGTTATTAACACACGACTAGTCTTTCTATTCTAGGACTTTTGTCATTAATTTGGGTGTTTTTTAGAACCCCTTTAAAGTGAAAGTAAATCATATCCTATCAGTATTACTTACAGAAAAGGTGTTTTCCTGTACATAGACTGCACACTGAACTAAATTGTCTCCCTGGCAAAAAAAAATTCAGAGGCCTTCACCTGTGTGCTGCAAGTTAAAATGTCTCAGTTTAAGTAATGCCACAATTCAAGATTGCCACCTCATCCTTTTTCTTAAATTGCAAATACAAAAAAATTATTTCTCTTGACCATTTTAAGTTTAATCCTTAATGTCACTTATGGACGCAATGGAGAGTAATGACATAGGTCTTTAGCTGGAATCGGATTATGAACATTGCGGGTACATTGCAGTTTTACATAACATTCATTGGTTTCCTTTTGGAATTGGAATTCAATAGTTTAACGGTTTGTCATATTAAATGTTCCCTCAACCACATTTAGGTCCTTTGCCTTTTAAATCCCCCCCTAATCATTGCTTTTAATTAAATATATTTTACATGTGTATAAAGCTGACTATATGAATACAAATTGGTTATAAAATATTACAAAATACATATGGTGGTCCATCTGCAAACTTGTTGCTGGCCTTGCACTCTTGAAGCACCTGCTTGCTCTGTTACCTGTGACACTGTGCTCTGTCCTATTTGATCATGGCCCCAGGACACATTTAACAGGAAACTTCTCAGTCTGCAGCAACAATTTAACAGCAAAGACTCATACACTTATCAAGAGTTATCGGTTTTAAAGTTGTAAGAATAAGTTTCACACATTGTCATAGAAATATAACACAATACAGCAGAACTAAATTCACACTGTTAGGGAAACTGGATGTGTGGGGGCATCCTGGCCTAGATCTTCTCATTACACAAATGAGTAAAAAGCACATGTGGTGTCCAACAATGCTACAACATAACATGTGTAATAGACATGTAATAGACACTTAACATATGAGAATGTTTCTTCTCTGTTGTTACGCAAAATCTAACAATAGACACGTTTTAAATTTAGTGTAATGATTTAGTGTACCAAATCTTGTAAGTTAGGAGGCATTTTAAAAGAGGTATAAAGAACTGTGATGTAAACTGCTTTATGACTGTCTAGTCGCTCATTGTAGGTGCAAAGGGAATAGTGGATTGTGCAGCATGTACACGTATTGTGTTCTGCAGGGGACAGATTTAAGTCTTCTGGCCCACTGAGACAGAGATTGCATTAGAACACGTGAAGTGTCCAACAGCTACCAGCACATCGCTTTGCTGCATGTGTGTGTGTGTGTGTGTGTGTGTTCTGCTTGCACCCTGTGTTACGTGTTTCCAGTGCTCTCTTTCATACCACTTTCTCTACATGTTTGTGTTTAAATTTGTGTTAGTGTGCACACTGTTGCATGCTGTGCAAAGTAAGTGCTCCCTTGTGATGCTTTTTCAGCGTGTGTTTGTGTGATTGTGTATGTGCACATTTCAAACTGTTTTGTACCATACGGCCAGACGCCGGCCCAAATGAACACGGACCCCCTGTGATGGCTTTGGCCAAGCTGAAACAACAGACACAAGATATACGCACACAACAAGCACGCTGACAAATGCTGTCACACATGCACACACATCCACCAGCTGACCCAATTACACAGAGATGCGCAACGAAATGGAAACAAATCTACCCAGAGAACCAGCTAATTTAGAGAGGCTTAACACTCACATACAGGGCACACACCCACATACATGTGTATAGTCAATTACATTATAAAAAACATTACATGTCAAGTGAAGTTGATATTATATGAAAGTGCAAATCGCAAATTAAGTTTTATCTCATTGACAGAAAAATTGAGTTGCTCTGTCAAAATCCTTTCAGTGCATCAAAAGATGAACAGAATGGAACAGATTTGCTGTCCATTTCTATCCTCCTTTTTGCCAGTTCAAACACTACTTTGCTGTAACAGAAAAAAAAAACTTGTAAGCTCTACTGCCACTCAAAAATGTGTTACTTATTGTTCCTTCACTTGGATTTTTGACCTACAATGTGCTTGATACGAGTTTGATACTAGAAGGCTGTTTTCACATTCATCTGTTGAATTTATGTGCTCACCTAAAATCTCACTTTAAGATGTGTACGTACAATCAGGATTTTTTGACATCGGAACTAGTTAAGAAGTAAAAAATATTTATGTGGCCTACTCATCCATTCTGGATTTTCATGAGGGAAGATTGAATGTAATTTTAATAATCTTTAACGAGATTATTGAACCTCCTTGTGAAAAAAAAAAAAAAGATTATTCAAAGCAGATCATTTTTTACATGTCCTGAAACATGTTGAAAGGGGATGTTTTTACTGTTATTGTCTGGTTATAATTTGGGTTAGGTTTTGGTGATAGTTTTTAGTTTACTTATATGAAATAATTGCCTATTCAACTGTACTGCGTCTGCATTGAATTGCACATATCGTAAATAAACAATGGACGATAGGTGACAAATCTTTGTTCAAATATATGAATGAATTCTATATCTGTAGTCACTTTTCTAACACACATATTGCACACACAAACATGCATCATCACCTTCACCTTCATCCCCCCTTATTTTGTTGGCTAAAATATATTTTTTCTATTTCTTTCCCCTCCTACCCTCCCCCTCTCCTTCCCCCATATCCCCCCTTTTTTCTGTGCGGCCTCGGGGAGAGTAGAGCAGTCATAGGGTTGCAGTAGCCTCTAATCAGTGTGAACAGCAAGCTAATTACCAAACCCTCAGCCCTGCCTGACTGTTAATTGCATACATTAGACACCATCAGCAGCACTGCAAGATTAACACTTAAAATCTTCCCATTGCTGTAGTGCTCTGTGTGTGCGTGAAAGAGAGAGTCAAGGGGAAAGAGACAGAGGTGGAGAGGAGGGTCGTGTGCTGTATTCTCTACATGTGTGGTGTGTGCTGCCTCTGTGGTTGCGGGTGCTAATATTTAACACTTAATTAGAGCCAAAATGGAGACGCAGCAACACAGAGACGTGTGTCGAGTGTTATAGCTTTTTGCCATGGCGGGGTTGCTTGGGTGGGGGCAGACGGACGTCGAGGGCAACCCCGAGTCTCTGTGGAGACGACAGATGGAGTGACATTAAGAGCATTGCAGTGGAGGCATTTCAAATAATAAAATATCAATATTTACATTTTAATTACCCACTTCTAGCCCCGCCAGGGCCATGTCAAGGAGTGTGTGGGTGAGGGTGTGTGTGTGGGCATGTGCCACAGCTAGCTCCAATGGGGCCATGTCTTCTTGTCTCTTTATAGTGTCAAGAGTGCTGCTCTGCTTGACAATGTCTTGGTAAAATAACTAATTTCTACATACATAATTTCTGTTTTCCAACATTATTTGTTATATCTTCCTTTTTTTACTTGTTTCTTTCACTCAAGCCACCCCATCTTCCTGTAACTCTGTATCCTGTCTCTCCCTCCTTTGATACAATGCTGATGCAGGCAAGAATGACCATTATGTGTGTGTGTGAGCATGTGTGCACAAATCTGTCAGGGGAATTAACCATGCACACAAAACTGAGAAGCTTAGATACCAACCTTCTCTGCCTCTCTCACACACACATGCACGCACGTTGATGACAACACCAGACTTAATAAGGAGGGCCAGGGAGTGACATTATCACTAGTCTGGGCTTTTACATTCCTCTATCACACAGACACACACACACACAAAGGCTGACAGACAGTTTTGAAGACAAAAAACACTGAGTTAAAATTTTTTTTAAAAGGTACGAACCGAATGAAAAGGACATAATGTGAATATTTCTATGCTTATCAGACAGCTGGACTTACTGCTTTGTTTTGATGACGTTTTGCCACTTACTCAAAAGCGTCATTAGAAACACACTAAGACACTGATTGGACCTAACTTCAAAATTCATACCCCAGGGAAAGTCACCCCACGTCTGTAAAGACTCCACGAGACACACAAAGGACAAGTCTCTCTCAGGCCATCGGCAGCATCCAGTCAGTGGCATACAATATTGCCAAGTACTGTACGTTACCACAATCCTTGCTTTGTCAGATGGCAACAGTGTGCACCACATCTCATCAGCATTGTTTGCCAGTTCTCTATGTGGAAGAAGTGAAAAGGAGGAATACTTTCTGGGGAATACTATCTAGCCAGTGGTTAAATTATATAAACTCAACTGGGTTAAGATCAAGCTCAAACAAAGGTTTTTAATTCAAATTATCTATCTATCTATCTATCTATCTATCTATCTATCTATCTATCTATCTATCTATCTATCTATCTATCTATCTATCTATCTATATGTCTGTCTATCTATCTATCTATCTATCTATCTATCTATCTATCTATCTATCTATCTATCTATCTATCTATATCTATCTGGTCTGTGAGGAATTCATTTTCCCAGCTTGTTCAATTAACTGGGTTGAGACAGTCTATTGATCTCTTGGTGGATTATCTTTTCAGAACAATATCCTGTCATAACATATTCTCCTGAAAAGAGTAAATCCATAGTCCAAGCATCAGCAAATGGGCAGCCCTGCAGTCGGAAAAAAAAAAATGAGCAGGAGACTACTTGCGATTACATAAAATCTCACACTTATTTTGTCACTGTCACAAACAACATTTTGCATTAGAAAGGGCTACAAAAGTATATATATGACGAAGAAGTAAATTGTGGATGGGGCATGAGACATATTCTCTTTTTTTTAAATCACTATTGATGTATGAATAAAAACTTGCTGATTGTGGCTTTAAAACAAAACCCAATGGTCCCTGTCCAAGCCAGGTGTCTGTATATGAGATTATGAGGCTGTGTTGATTCTATCTTCCTAATCCCCCGTATCTTTCCATAAAGAGAGGAGTGCAGAAACTCTACAGGGATTAATTTACCATTCACAGATTAGAGATATGGTCTCCAATATCATCATCCAGGACAAGCTTTGAGAGGAAGGGTTCAACAATGGAGCAATGAGGAAAGAGAGAACAGAGAGAATGAGAGAGACATAAACAGACTAAAAGAAAGACAGAGATGAAAACGAATGTGCACAGAGAGACAGCCTTCTTTCCTAGAGCATCGTGCCTTAATGTCCTAGCTTGAAGACACGAACATTAGACCTCATTCCACCTTCTCATCTGGGCCTGAAAAAGCCTGGGCTGAAAATCTTAATTAATTGTCCAATAGTGCTGCGGGGTCATTATGCATTGCAATAAAGAAGCGTGTAATTATGAGATTTAACAGCCATTACCAAGGCCAGGAACTCATATGTCATCATCAGCAACCAAGCCAGTGGTTTGGTAGGGCTGTGTGTGTGGCTTGATGGACGACACACACATGCACAATACACACACTCGCATGTGTACATATTGTTCAAGTATAAAGTGTTTAGATGTATCAGAGATAAATGTGTCTGCTCTTGTATTGGCAAACAAACAGTTGTAGTTATACACACATGCATGCAGGACACTAGGTGAACAGAAGCTGAAAATGCATTCAGCTGAGAACACACACAGAGAAGCACACACACACACACACACACACACACACACACACACACACACACACACACACACACACACACACACACACACTTGCACACATGCCCATCAGCCTGACCCAGACAATAAGGCAGCCAGCTGTGATGGCAGCCTGCAGATGAAACATCCCATCACGATTAAATAGACACAAATATACACACATTATTACTGTGTGTGTGTGTGTGTGTGTGTGTGTGTGTGTGTGTGTGTGTTTGGGTGTGTAGCGTGCGTGTTTTGTGTGTGCATGTGAACGCACAGTGCAGCAGTGGACCACAGACATGGTCCACGCCACATAGCAGGTGGGAAGTGACACACTTGTATAAGGATGAAGTACTGTGTACAAATACATGCACACTATACATTGTACATTACTGAGACACCAACCAAAAAAGCAAGAACTATGACAAAAATACATATTCGGTTCTTTCTGTTATGTTTCTCCAGTTTACCTTAACAAAAAGAACCAACAATCTAATGGATGGTTATAAATAATACAAACCATTTAACATATTGTTATTCTATTATACCTTTTTAATATTTCTGGGCCAACCACAGGGGGCAGTCCCAAACTGTTGCCTATCTGCAGGTGTTTTCTTGTGTACAGTATGTGCATAAGGTGTACCTGTCTTTGTGTGTTTATACCTATATAGTATATATATATATATATATATATATATATATATATAATTTGCTGCTGTGTGTGTGTTGTGTGCACAGACCATAAGTCGTCCCAAGCTGGTGACAGGCACGCTCCAATCCTATTTTCCCACCTGCTTATTCCCTGATGGAAAGGATGAATCCTCCGGACTGTTATTTAAGAATGATGGGTGGATGATGGGGGAGAGAGAGAGAGAGAGAGAGAGAGAGAGAGAGAGAGAGAGAGGGGGGAGGTAAAAGAAAGGGGGAAGGTGGAAGAGGGAGCAGGAGGAGCATCAGACAGAAAGGACAAGTGAGAGTAAAACAAAGGGAGAGTGAGGAATAAACTAAAAGTAGAAGAGGAAGAAAGAGTAGAGAGAGGGGGAAGGAGGTGAGGATCAATGATGGGGTAGGAGAGGGAGAGGAAGGCAATGGTAGGAGAAGAAACAGAGAGACTGAGCAGAGAAAATAAGAAAAAGAGAACATGTAAAGATAAAGGGCAGAAAAGGAAATATAGAGACAGAAACAATGAGGAAAGTAGATAGATAAGTAGAAAGAGAAAGAGAGGATGTGGAGGAAGAGAGAAAACTATTTCATGCCTGTCTGTGAACTTTGCATGAACCGACAGAAATAATGTGACGCCATGACAAGCCTGTCCCTCCTTCCACTAGATTTGCTGCATGCATAGGTGTGTGATATGTGTGTGTCTGTGAATCCCTGTATGTGTGAACTCTTTATATTGCTTTTGATGTGTGTGTGTATGTGTGTGTGTGTGTGTATATGTGTGTACATGTGTGCCCCAACAGATAGAATAGGATGATGATGATTTGAAATGGAGTTTGGCCTGTGCGTAATTATGATCATCTATCTTTATGCCCCGCCAGCATATCATATCATATCACATCATCTCTCTCTTTCTCAGGCGCGCGCGCACACACACACACACACACACACGCAAATTGAAAGTAGTAAAAGCTGACTGTTTGCTGGTGATGACTTAGATGATGATGGGCTCAGATGGTGTGCTGATTTATTTGTTACTGCTCGTCTGATGTCACATATTATAAAACTGTGCACGTCTGTGTTTGTGTGCATTTGTGCACATTCACTGTGTACAAGTTCTACTCCAGAAGTGTTCATGGGTGCGTCTATGATGCATGCGTTTGTATATGCCTGCTTGTTTGCGTGCTTATGTATGCGGCTTCCCTCTGGTGTGTTTTGTGTGTGTGAGAGACATTATTTGATGCAGATTAGTCAGTGTACTCAGATTGCAGGCTGTGTCTCAAAGGCTGATAGACAAATGAATTTGATTTGCTAATGTAATCAAACTAATAAGAAAAACAGCAATGGGCTGCTGAGCCAAATCTCATGACTTCAACATTTGTTTTTTTCTCTCATTTTTACTTGAACATCTATCTAGTGAGTTGCATTTCATGATTTTTCAGAGATTAGAATCAAAATTATTAAAATTACTTTTAATCAGAGGCTGTAATCTGAAGCTGAGCAGAAAAAACAAAAACATATTTTCATCAGACACCACTTTTAAAATCATTGTCATTCTTATTATTAAAGAATTTGATTCACTTGTTAAAAGTGCTGATGTTAGTAAAGGTCCTGTTTGATGATGTGATCATATTTTCTTTATGCTTACCACTCCACTACCATAGGCTGCCACTACTCTTCAAGTGACTTTTTTATTTTTCATTTTAAATTCAGTCGGTCTGATATGGTGTGTCACACGTGGACACAGCGACAGCTGGTAACATCTGTGAAGCAAGTTGTGTGTGCATGTGTGTGTGCATGTATCTATCAGGTTGCTTGACTCTAAAGGCATAAGGTGTGTGTCACCACCAAGGTGTGACCTGATAGAGGTAATACCAGTGTGTGTGTGTGTGTGTGTGTGTGTGTGTGTGAATATTTGTGTTGAGTGTGTGTTTTTTAAGCAGACACCTAAAGCTCTGTGTGTTTGAGTGTCATCATACGCACATTGTCATGGAAACACTGTCAACATGGTGATGACAAAACAAACACAGGGCATCGGACAGACAGGAGAGTCAACACAGACTGAACGTGCCTTCAGAGACTGAATATGTAGGTGCATCTGTGTATGTGTTTTCCTCAAAACACACATTTTTGTACAAATAAATAACCAGCATCACAACATACATAACAATTCAGTGACCCTTTACAGCTTAGATTAGACATAATGTTTATCTATATATTTATTGTAATGTAGATAGACATTGCATCCTGTAGTGATAGCATCAGTATATTATAATATAACCATGCCTCTGCTCTTATCCAGACTAGCCCTCACTTGTGTTATATTCATTTTCACAAAATGTGGGTTATATTTTGTTAAAATAACTTACAATGCTGTGTTTGGCGGGAAATAAGTTCATTTTACGAAATGTTTTGTTGATTTTTATGCTAAAAACATTCCTCCTTGACTGATCTCACTTTATTATAACTATAAACACTAGAATGACACAAACACAGGGACAAAAAGAAAACATGATAAGATGGAAGAAAAGCAGCGCATGTTTTCCCTCCTCTGTTTTCTCATATTGATGCTATGCGTCCAATACCCACAGGCTTTATCCAATAAAGAGAGCCCCACTTAATCCAAACATTAAGCTCAGATATCAAATATTCTTTTCATAATTTGATTTCATCAATATTTGTTTTCATCTGCAAACAGGAGTGTGTTTGTTTGTATGGGCTGCAAGAGGAAACCATGGTGGTGGTCTACTGGAAAATAAGATGTCTCTTATGCACAAATGTGGACAATGAAACACACACACACACACACACACACTCATGCAAAAACACATTCTTGAAGTCATCAACCTCTAAATGTATTATGTAGCTCAGGGATGAGCAGAAAAGGAAATCAAACACACCCAACAGAGCTCAGAGAAAATAAAAACAGCGACTGGAAACACAAAGATATACAAGATATGTACTAGAGAGAACAAAAGAAACAAAATTGACCAAAGCAATGAACTAACTGATGATTCTAAATCTAAATCAGATTCTACTAAAGTCATATTTATGAGATGATCTCATTAGACTCTTATTAGAAAAAAGGGCGGAGTCAGTTATATCACTTCAAAGAAGACAAAGTGCTGTCAGTTGTACTTCTTTTGTTCTTTACCTGAACTGGCTGAAACAGGTTTGCTACTATAGCAACATTAACTATTCAGGCCAATAAGGCCTCTTGAACGTCCTTGAACATACATGTTCACTGTTAACATTTGTTATTTGTTTAAATGATTGGAGTTTACAGTAATAGCTACAATTAGGCAACTCAAAGTGATTTCGATTTACACTACAGTTTATATGATGGGATAATTTATCAGGAAATAGATCAGATAGATCGAATATCTCTGAATTTCTCTGCAATTACTGGAATTTCAACAACTTTTTAAATCTTGTTTTAACCTTTCACCTTTGCATGTTATGCCTATAAATGACTTGTTTTTATGTGTTTGCTTGGACACAGCCATATGAATGTTTTTATCTCTTTACACTGTGCTGAATGTGTTTGTCTATGTGAATGGACTGTATGTTTGTGTGTTGTGTTTATGTGTTACTGTAAGAAGGCACCCAGCATGCTGTGACTGTCAAGGTGAACTAGCCTTAGCCGACAGAATGGGGGCAAATCTGCTTGTGTGTTTGTGTGTATTTCTGTGTATGTGCTTTCATGAGTTTACATGCACGTGACCCCAGACCAGCCTTTTTATTGCAGAGGGTAATGGCACTGAGAGGGACAGACAGACAGGAAGATGAAGTAGGGGAAGTAAAGAAATTAGGACAGGAGGAGGCAATATTGTTTCAGAAGTTTCATGCCAATAAAACCTGTTGATTTAACAATTGGAAGAAAATGAAGTGTGTGTTTGTTTGTGTGAGTGGTGGTTGATTTACCACTCTATGACCCAAAGCCCAACAACCTTTTTGCTGATTGATGACAACACCACACTTAATAAGGAGGGCCAGGGAGTGACATCATCACTAGTCTGGGCTATTACATTCCTCTATCACACACACACGCACACACACGCACACACACACACACACACACACACACACACACACACACACACACACACACACACACACACACACACACACACACACACACACACACACACACAGTACTATTCTGCATCTCTTGGAGCTCATTGTGAAGTGTTATAATGTGTGTCAGTGTTAATTTAGAGAGCTGCACTTCCAGAGTCAAGAATGTGGGTATCCATGTGTATACGTGTGCGTGTGCATGTGTGTGTGTGTGTGTGTGTGTGTCTGTGTGAGAGTGCTGAGACTCAACATTTGATTTGCTAAAAGGAGCAAGACACTTCTATTAATCAATATTTGCT